>NC_051178.1:220973751-221273751 GCF_013339695.2 Rhipicephalus sanguineus
ATGGTCTTCGTCATCATTGAATACCATCAATCCACATTTTGTTGCACTAAATCCTAGTCCTAGAGCCTCACATTCCCTTCCGCATATATCTGCCAGTCGCTGTATATCATCTTGACTGTCCGCAAATAAGACAATATCATCAGCATAAAATAGACCTGGAAGCTTCTGCTCAACCATCGTGCCGACCTGCTTGTGTGACAAATTAAATCCAATGTTGCTACCTTCTAGCGCTTTTTCCATCCTCACCATGTACAGCATGAATAACAGCGGGGACAAAGGACATCCCTGTCTCAGCCCCTTGCTAATTTCAACGCTGTCCTTGCTACTTATTCCGTCCCATTCTATACAAACTGTATTTTCTCGGTACATTTCCCTCAAAAGCTGTATACAGTCGTCACCTATGCCCACTTCTTTCAGTATATCCCACAAAATTTCCTGATTAACGTTGTCATACGCCCCGGTAATATCTAGATAAGCTACGTATAAGGGCCTGTTTTCTATTTTCGATATTTCTATACATTGGGTAAGAACAAACAGATTATCGTCTAACCGCCTGTCAATTCGAAATCCATTCTGAAGTTCTCCCAAAATATCATTTTGTTCTACCCACGCTTCTATTTTTAATTTTACTGCCTGCATCGCCAACCTGTATAGCACCGATGTAATGGTTAGCGGTCTATACGAGCGAATGTTATCCTTTTCTCCCTTGCCTTTACAGATTAAGCTCATTCTACTTTTTCGCCAACTGTCTGGTATTTCCCTCTCCTGTAAGCACTTTTCTACGGCTTTCAGCAGTGCTTCTTTAGTGTTATTTCCGAGTTCGTTAATGAGGCTGACGGGAACCCCATCTAAGCCCGGTGTAGTGCGCTTAGGAATTTTTCCTTCGGCCTTCTTCCAATTGAAATTCTCTAGTGCTACATCTTCGTCGGTGCACTCCTTTGCGTACTTTTACTCACTGGGGGAATCCCCGGGGCGACCTTTTTAAACGAATCAGCTGTTATCTTTCGGATGTAACCTAGCGCTTCATACCCTTCCAATTGATTTCCTCCTTCATCTACCATATGCTGTTGCATTGTGATGCTGTTGCATCGTGACAGACTTCCTACCCAGCGCTTTTAGGTGGCTCCAAAATATCCTAGGCGCGGCCTTCTTCTTTTCGCAAATCTCTGTCATCCAGCGTTCACTTTCACCTTTAATTTTTGCCTCGACTAATTTCTGCACAATGGATTTTTGCTCTAAATATATTTCCCATATTTGGTTGACTTCGTCCGGTGGCCGCTTCTCCTTTTTTGCTTGTCTGTGCTCCCGTGATGCCTCACGTCGCTTCTCGATCGCCTCCCGGATTTCTTTGTTCCACCAACTTTCTGGCTTTCTCTTTCCTTTCCAACAAATAGTTTTCTTCTCTTTTTCCATTTCTTTCGTGATTACATGTAGCAGCTCACTATACTTCCAGTGTTTGCCTGGTAGTTCGTCTACTTTTTCCTCGACTCTTGCGGCTATATTTGTTATTTGTTTCTCATTTAGATACAAGCTGCCAAACTTTTGATTCTATGTTCTTATTTTCAGTTTTATATCCCATTTGTAATATTATGCGTTTATGATCACTACCCAAGCTGTTAATGCCTTTCTCGTCTATTCTCATCTCTCTAAGTTTGTCATATATTCCTCCTGTCATGAGACAATAATCAATGCTCGATTGCCGGTTTCCGACTTCCCACGTGATCTGCCCCTCACACTTAGGCCCCACGTTAACTATCTCAAGACTACGTTGCTCGCAGAGATCTAGCAATAACTTGCCATTGGTGTCTGAATATCCGTCAAGGTCATGAATGTGAGCGTTCATGTCCCCTAGAAGGATTATTTCGGCATCATGACCAAATTCTTTAATATCGGTGCTTATGCATTTCACTATCTCCAGATTCTTTTCTCTGCAGTTATTGCCTGTCCACAAGTAAGGTACACCTAGCCACGTTTTCTTTCCACCTACTGTGCCCGAAACCCACATGTGCTCTGAACACGTTTGTTTCGCTCTATCCAATTTTGTTCTGCTATGAATTAGCATTCCAACACCCCCACATCTCCTTTCTGAGGTGATCCTGTTACATCCTTCCCAAATATAATTGTCAATATGTGGTGGCTCTTCCAAGTCTCTAAGGTGTGTTTCTGTAACCGCATAAACACCTATCTGTTCCTTGCTTAACTGCTCCTCAATCTCTAACCATTTTGCCTTTTTTCTGCCACCCTGCATGTTTATGTAACTAATTGCAACACACGCCTTCTCCCTTCTTTTACCTTTTCTCTGGTTTTTCGCTATACTGCCTGTCAAAGAGTCACCCTGGTTCTTTTCCTCATTACAAGCTACCGTGGGCACCGGTAGCTTGTAATGGCGCTGTAATAAAATAAATTTTATTACAGCGCCACCGACATAATGTGTATCCGCCGTGGGAGCGATTGGCAGATAAAGTGTGGCGTTGTTAAGCGCGAGGTAGCGGGTTCGATTGCCTGCCATGGCGGCCGTATTGCTTTGATGTAGGACACCCGCTTGCTTTGATGTATGTGCACGTTCAAGAACCCCAGATGTTTAAACCTATTACAGAATTCCCCACTGCGGCTTGCCTCATAATGACAATGTGGTTATGGAACGTAAAATCCTTTAAATTATTATTATTTACATAGGCCGCTAGGGGACAACAGAAATAATACGTGAAAAACAACCCCGTACACACGCTTCATCATTAACGCAATAGTGTCACATACCGAGTTTTGCCTAAATTAATGTTATGCATGTTGTATCATCTGCTTATTTTAATAATCCGCAAGTAGCCACGTGAATGCGCACGTGGATACTTCGGAATTACAGATGCTCTTGTCGCAGGATAAAAAAAACATATATAAAGGGAGAAGGTTATGATATTCCTCTAGGTTTGCTTGCTTTGCTGGCTAGGCCGTCTTCTGGCGCTGTTGTCGCATGCTAAAAGCTACACCGCAGTGCGTATTTTCGCGGGGTACAAGTCAAGAAATGGCTTCTCCTGGTCTTTGTATTTTTTTTCGGTCATATTGCAAGATGAGAAATCTAAAAGACGACTTGACGCCTAAGACGAGTGCGGTTTAAACCAATGCACTACCGAGAAAACATGCAACCAGGTTGAATATAAAGGCTTCGAACTTTCGGTTTTGGTAATTCAATTTACATAAACCAACACTCTGCCAGTACCATGTGTTAATAATAATAATAATAATAATAATAATAATAATAATAATAATAATAATAATAATAATAATAATAATAATAATAATAATAATTGTTGGGGTTTAGCGTCCCAAAACCACGATATGATTATGAGGGACGCCGTCGCGGAGGGCTCCGGAATTATTAAAGACGATAGTCTTTCTTGGGATACTTAAACGGAGAAATTTTGGTCTTTCTGTCTGTCTGTCTGTCTTTCTGTTTGTCGGCACGTCCCTCGATTCAGCCACCCGGCCAAAGTTGAACCACTTGCCCAAGGGCCAGCCATCTTGAACTGCTGACTAGGCTCATACTTGTGTACATTGTTGATAAAAAAGCAAACATTACGCATATCTGAGGCGCAACATCACTAGGCAAGTATTAGGTGGTGTGCTCCTTTAATAGAAAATGCATACATACATAATTCTAAAGACCCTAGTTTCTTAAGCTGCGCTGAAAATGCAACTGCGCGTTAAACTTGACTTCCTCCGTGCCCTCTGCACGAGCTCATTGTTGTGTTTCGGTTTCGGTTCTGTATTTCACTGTACGAATGCCATGGGGCGCCGCTCTGGCATTCTTTTTACCCAGGCGACGTGTAAATAAAAGTGTGTGTGGAGAGTACTCGTTGAGTGCGGACGTTTCTTATGCTTCAGCGCTTCGCACCAAACCGCGTGTTCGGGCTGGCTGGCGTCCCCACCGATCTTCGCCTGCTGCTGCGCCGGGACTACCAGCCCGCAACACAGCACTGATGTTTCCCGACGTATTTCCAGACGGCGTCCATATCTCACGCAGCGCCTCTTCTATCGTCTTTAGACGACATTTGCAGCGAAGCACGCAGATACGCGGCCAACTTTTGACCACGTGAGGTTCTTTAAGGTGCACCTAAACGTAAGATTTATTCCAGTATTTTTAAATATGGTTCATCGACGCCCTGATTCCGTAGCGCCTGCGTAACTGCTTATGCTCGAGCGACTCAAATGCCTTCTCGTAGTCTATGAAGGCTATATATAGGGTTTGGTTATATTCCGCGCATTTCTCTATCGCCTCATTGACAGTGTCAGTATGGTCTATTGTCGAGTAGCCTGTACGGAATCCTGCTTGGTACTTTGGTTGACTGAATTCTAATGTTGTCCTAATTGTATTAGCTACTATCTTTGTAAGCAGCTTGTAGACAACGGACAGTAAGCTGATCGGTCTGCAATTTTTCAAGTCCTTGACGTCCCCTTTTTTATGGATTAAGATGATCTTAGTATTCTTCCAAGATTCTGATACCCTCACCGTTAAGAGACATTTCGTATACAGGGTGGCCAGTTTTTATAACACAGTCTGTCCACTCTTTCAGCAGATCTGATGTTACGTGATCCTCACCAGGGGCTTCGCCTCTCTTTCCCTCCAGGGCTTTCTTTATTTCCCCCTGTCGTTACCGGTGGGGTGTCCGATTCCTCTGGGCTACTACTACTTTTTACATTATCTTCCTGGTTGCCCCGGCTACTGTACAGATCTCCGTAAAACTCCTCAGCTGTTTAAGCTATCCTACCCATAGTGTTAGTGCCTTTGTCTTCCTTGTCCCTAAGTGCATACATCTGGTTTTTGCCAGTACACAGTTTTGCTCTTCACCGCTTTGAGGCTTCGTCCGTCCTAGAGATGACTAATAGAAACATGGGACGAAGTTAGTCACGTGCGAGCCGGGCCGCGTCCCCTGCCCCTACAGCATAAATTAAATAAAACAATACAATTAGTCTTCCTAGATGAAGTTCAGGGGTGGTCTATGCAATTCGGGATCCATTTGGAATCAACGTCCGTCGACACTGTCGACGAGCTGAAGGTGAGGTGATATTCAAAGAGTACTCGAGAGAGTATAGTTGGCGTTTACTAAAAAAAAAGTATACATTCAAGTATAAAGTATACTGAAATAAAGTATAGATAGACCCGGTGCGCGTCGCTCGCACCATATATGCATCAAATGATAAGCTTTTACGACACTTCGTTGATACTTACTGCAGTTGTTGCATTTTAGAAACGCTGGTTGTGCTTTCGCGTGATGGCTAGCAGGTGAATGTATGCCGCAGATATGTATAGTCGTGAGCAAGATGACCTGCAACGCTGAAATTACCTTTTAAATAGGCCATAGCGGCTAAACGCAGCGAGCAAGCGCAAAAGTGTTCACTACACCGAATGCTCAAACGGAAATGTGTCTATGGCAATTCAGTACGTCCCATTTACATTAGTGCATTACACGTATTCGTACACTAAACATTAATTCAGTGTTCGGCTCATATTGATGACGACAGAACGTCTTGACGGCATCGGCACGCGGTAACACACGTGCCGTTTAAATGCTACGTCCGTATACATAGATACGCTCGGCAATACCTACAATGACTGCATTATTCCTTTCACATTTCATGCGTAGAGATACATGCAGATGCGTTCGGATATGTGAATTGTTTGATGATGTAAGAATATTCAACGTGTTCTTTTCGTTTCGTGCTCCCACGGCGCCAACGAGCCGCGGGCTACCGAACGGCTGGCTCGCTCGATGTACACATTTTTCCTACAGTGATTCACTCTCCCGCGGGGCGTTCTGGGATTACTTGAAAAATGTTTATTAGCAAGACTCTAACAATGAGGGGGGGCATTCACCCTCTCTTTTTAGCCTATCATCTCATGCTTTGCAATCATATCCCTCAATTATTTTTTTCTATATCTCTACACTTAATTATTATTTGCCTGTAACTATCAATTCAACTAATTATTCCTTTAAATTGCAAAAGGTTCTCTTGAAGGGCCAGTTGGTATACCTGTTACTGCGTTCAAAACAGCGCTAAAACGGGACGAAGGGTAACAAACAACACAAGCGCTGTTATGTTTTCTTCGCATTCGGGTCGTTTTCGCGCTGTTTTCAAAGCAGTAACATGCAGCAACTGGCCCTTCAACACAGCCTTCTGCAATTTGTTTCTCTTGCATCAGGCTCTTTCGCACCCAGTGTTATGCATAACTCATCAATGTACCAGCGCTTGCGTTGTTTTAAATGCGAAGCATTTCTTGGCGAACATTTCACTCTTTGAACATTTCTATCTACCTATCACCTACCTACCGACCGACCGACCGACCAGACCCGTAGCCAGGAATTTTTTAGTGGGGGGGGGGGGGGGGGGTACTTACTGAAAGCCTTGACTATTTGAGAAAAACGCCTATTTTCAGCATTTATTTTCGGTAAAACACCACGTATCAAAAAAATTTCGCCCCCCCCCCTGGCTACGGGCCTGCTATCTATCTATCTATCTATCTATCTATCTATCTATCTATCTATCTATCTATCTATCTATCTAGCTGCCTACGTCTCGGTGCTCTCTTGATCGCCTCCCTAACTTGGTGTAGACCAAAATTGGCATGGGAGGGTAAGAGGATTTGACAGATATGACTGTCGGCTGATGTCATGAATAATGTGAAAATCCTGTCGCGTACGTCGTCAAACACTATCCTCCAGAACGTGTGGCACATACCCGTGTACCACGGGCCGCGGTGTACGGGTGTGCGCCACAGGGGATAGAGAGTTTATATCTACCCAGGAACAGCGAGAACAGACATTGGTAATTTAAATGCGAGAGCTTTGAGAGAAACAGACATCGGCAGCGTTGACCCGACGATTGGAAAGAATAAGAATTAGGATCCCAGCAGGAATCGAACCCCAGCATTCTGCGCGGCAATCAGCTATTCTACAACAGAGCCGCGCCAGGTCTATAAACTGGTTTGGAAAAACAGCCTATGCAGGCGTAATGTTGGTGCAACGTCAGTAGTGGTTGTGGTGCTGGCTATCTAATTTTACAAGAAAGAAATAAACACTACATATGTACTCCTGCGATACAGACGTCATATCAGATTAACGTCTGTGGTTGCAGTGATGGCTCCGCTTTTATAGCAGTCTAATAAGCATTACATTTGTATTCCTATGATTCAGCAAGCTACATTGAAGTTGAAGCATTGCTCGACCCCTACATTAACGAAAGTTGCGTATGATATTCACATGATTGCACCATAAAGTGAACTTAGTTTGTATAATACTGACGTATGTGCTCTAACGTGAGGGCTGACGTTACGTCGCACCATAAGTTACCCTTTAAATGCCAGTATTGTCGACGTGCCTGGTAAGCCCACGATGTGCACACAGCTACTACACTTACAAAATCACGTCGATCCCCCTCGTAACGCTTGGCTCAAAGCCATAAAATACAGCATAAAGGTACTCGACGACTGCTTCGCACGAAACCGATTCCCACAACGCGTGAGATCAGCCGAATTTTTTTCCTTAGCCTTCGTCCAGTTTTTGCGCTGTTTTCAACGCAGTACTCCTTTAAATCGTGATCTCTCGTAAATGTTTCTTGTGGCACGTGTCAGGGATAAATGGCATCTATATTAAACGAATAGTTATAATTGATTACAAATTAATTATATTTATCGCTGCTAATAATTAACGACATTCTATTATTTCCCGCCATCGTACTATAACTGCATAGATTGATATACTAGCTATCTATCTTATGTCCTACACTGACAGCTTTCACCCCTACATTTAAAATGTTGAATTCATTGTCGCCATTCATTAGTAATGCACTTCATGCCAAGGTGTGAATGTAGATCAACATATAATAAGTCATTCTTAATGTGAATTCTGGGTTAACCTAATTTTAAAAATTCGCGCAGCTGGCACTGAGTCGCGCAAAGCTGGGCTAGAGGGGAGCTGGTCGACACTTGGCTGGTCCTGGCTTTACCAGCCAAGTGTCGACACTTGCATTCACACGCCGATGTACGAAGTGGTTACGGGATCACATTGTAAATCACGAGTATATAGACTAGGTGTTGATAGGGTTCCATTGGGTATCGCTTGATAATCACAACTCCAGTAAATCACAACACCAAATTAATCACAAGTACCAATCACAAGTAAATCACAACACCAAATGAATCTGCTTAGGCAGGATAATTAGAATAACTAGCTTAATAGCACTGTAACGGAAAAACAGCGCGAGAAGACTGGGACGGAAGGGGCACACACAAAACGCTCGTGTGTGTACCCCTTCCCTCCCTATATTCATGTGCTGTTTTTTCGTTACAATGCTACCAAACCAACGAGCCCACCGCCATGCAATAGCTTAATAAGTATTAGTGGCACATTAGAGATTTGGTCCCGATTAGCTTACATCCCAAGTCAGACTAGCCTTAATTATAACTTAATTAGCTTAATTAGCCTAACTCAAACATTCGAGGCTCGGCCTCGGCTAGCTTGCATTCGAAGTCAATCTAAGCCTAATGAAATGTTTGGCATAATTAAGGCTAATTAACTGAGTATTACTTAGTCATAATTAGCATTTGCTCGGCACATCTTGCTGAGCGCAGCACGACTATGCAACAAGAATCTCAACTCGGCTTACTAATCGCTAATTAGCCTTTGAGTTAATTATGCCTGGCAAATTAGGCTTCGCCCTGCTTAGCTAGGCTTAATTAGGATTGGCTATGATTCACTTGGCTTAACTAGGCACAGTTATGCTCAACACGCCGACATGATGATCATTGTCTACATTGCGAGTCGGACAACGGGTGGACATAACAGCTCTGCTGTAAAAATAAATATTGTAATTGTGCTGCAGAGCCCTTAATTGCCAATTAGCAAAACACTCTAAATGTATTGAGCCTCTCCCTGTATACTCTCAATTGATGCATTGCAATGATATCGTCCCATTAATTGATTGACCATCTAACCACACTTGATAACTGCCTACAACGATCACTAATAAACTATAAAATATGTTTCTCTTGCATAAAATTTCATTTGTCACCTCTAATCATTCGGTTCCATAGATTTTCCCCCAATATCATTCCTGACAACTAACCATCGATCACTACCACTAAAGATAATTCCCTGTTATTATCTATCTCTGATCTTAATTTCATACATTGAATACCGTATACATTTCATGTACGTATGCTTCTATACTGAAAGCTTTCTATTATGAGCCTAAAATTTGTGATTTCATCGTTACAAGTGATGACATATCGTCAGGGTGCAAATGTGCATAATGTTCATGAGTAAACCTCAGTCAGTGTGAGTACTTGCGGGTACGTCATTGCCAATTTTGTTAATTATCCATAATAATTAAGCTAAAAGACTCCTAATCACGAATTAGCAAGTTGAGATTCTTACATCTCATTAGGCTAAAATACCCTAATCACTAACTAGCAACTTAAGATTCCTATATCTTTCATCGTCTTCGTATCCACTCCATGTGATGCATTACAACGCGATCCTCCGATTAATTTATTCTTATTTACCCCTTTCCTAATTAACACTAAGTGTAAGTATTAATAATTCCAGAGTACGATTACCATATCTTTTATACCTTTTATTAGTAATTAGCTATAACAGTAGCTAGTGCTAGTTACATGCGACAGCCATCTAGTATCAATGGTGTACGGTGCAATACTACCTATAAATATATATATGATACATGTCCTTCTGTACTGACCACTTTCACCAATAAGTTTTAAATAAATTGTTAAATTCATTAGTACCTTTCATTACATATACTCAATAAAGGAAGATTCGTATGCGTATCAATGTCTCTTGTTAATTCTTACTTGCTTTGAATTACGAGGAACTATGCTCCTTTTTGATCATCTGCTCTAATTAACCTACGATTTCTCATTGCTAATTATCAACTGAAGGACTCCACAGTATTCATACAATCCATATCTTGAGCAGCTTCAACAAAAACAAACTTGTTTAAAAACACTGACATTTTCACGTGTTTTGGGGCCACCGAAAACACTATGAAGCGCATGCACGCCTATAAGATGGTTTTGCTGCAATGCACCGTTTTACAACAGTTCCCGTCGAACCTCAGAAACTTCGCCAACATCAGCCAAACTTCACAGGTGCGAAGATTGAATCATCGAGATTGAATCACTTCAGTGATTTAAACAGGTGAGGGCGCATTGATTTTATATAAATTTTTACGTTCTCTGCTATGGAGTTTCACATTGCACATGAAAGTGGTTCTCGAACCCAGGTAGTTTATGAGAATAAAGTAAAACTTCTCGCACTGTGAGATGATGACTCCCAGATTATATGGACGAAGTGATTTAAGCGTATATTGAGGTGTTGCACTACAATAAATGTTTAAAGGTCGTTTCCCATTCAGTGACGCTGCCACTCAGCAGCCAACGCAACAGATGGCGCTAGTTGTCGATGTCCCGAATTCCTGGACATGGTCGGTCATTTTGACTGGGAAGATTCTTCTCTCTTGTTTACATGTGAACAGTAAAGTAGAAGGCACGTCCCTGCCTCCGGCTCGAAAACCACGTGGGATGCGCGGCGCGGCGCGCGTGTCCAATTCGAAGAACATGTATGGTTCCACGGAACTGGATAACATGGATTTTCCAGATGTATTGGAAACCAGCGACGATGACTGTGTAGTGTGCGGTTCTGAAGTGCAAGTAACAACTTTCAGTGTTTTCACTCATTTAAGCGCCTATTTTTTATTATGTAAAATGAATAAACAATAACGAAAAAAGTAATATAAATAAACTTTTACACCTTCCATATGTGCTTGTAGTATTTTTTCGCACTATAAAAATGATTTTCAAGAATGAGAACATTTTTTCGAACTTCCCTTTGTCTTGGGCTTATTCACAAGAGTGCCGCCGCATTTTTGGGCTTTTTTGTGGTGATTATTCGTTTGTTTCGTCGGCGGCATCTGGTAACACTGGTCGTAATCTTAATGAAAGAAGGGGAATTCTTCGAGGGGTTCTTTTCTTTGTCAGACACAACTGATGAAACCCACAGATAACTAAGTCAAGCAAAGAATAGAAAATATTATTTGTTCTTTTTTCAGCAGCAGTGCAATGATTTCGCCCTTACTTCAAAGAAATCAAAATCGCTATCTCGACAGACATCAGCGGACGGCTCGTATACCCTTCTAGATGCTGCGCTCTCAACGTGAAGAGACTGTGCAAACTTTCTTTTCCGACCCGGAGTGGCTGTCTTCTGTTACAGCAACATTTTATAGACTTACGCGAGACTGCAGGATCTAGAAGAGTTAGCTGCCAGCCTCACTTCATTTGTTGTTATCGCACTCATTGCATCGCCCTGCGGTGAAGCTGGGATTTTAAATGCGAAGCATTTCTTAGCGAACCTCTGGCACTTTGAGCGTTTCTATCTACGTATCTATCTATCTATCTATCTAGCCGCCTACGTCTGGGTGCTCTCACGATCGCCTCCTTAAGTTGGTGTTGAACAAAATTTGCATGAGAGGATAAGAGGATTTGACGAATATGATTGCCGGGTCATGACATGAATAACGTTAAAATCCTGTCGCGTACGTCATCAAACCCTTTCCACTAGACACGTGTGGCACATACCGGTTTACCACGGGCCGCGGTGTACGGGTATGCGCCACAGGTGATTGACAGTTTATATCTACCCAGGAACGGCGAGAACAGACGTTGGTAACTTAAATGCTAGAGCGTTAAGGAAAACCAACATCGGCAGCGTTGACTCAGCGAATGGAAATAATAAAAATTAGGATCCCAGCAGGGAATCGAACCCAAGCATTTTGCGTGGCAATCAGGTATTCTACCACTGAGCCACGCCAGGCGTATAAACTGGCTTGGAAAAACAGCCTACGCAGGCGTACTATCGGTGCAACGTCAATTGTGCTTGTGGTGATGGCTATCTAATTTTACAAGACAGCAATAAACACTACATGATACTCCTACGACGTGTACTCCTACGATACAGGCGTCATATCAGATGAATGTCTGTAGTTCCAGTGTTGGCTCCTCTTTTATAGCAGTCTAATAAACATTACATTTGTATTCCTATGATTCAGGAAGCTATATTGGAGCATTGCTTGACCCCGGAGCAATACATTAACGAATGTTACATATGATATCCACATCACAGCACCGTAAAGTGCACTTCGTCCACCAGAACGACGCAGTGTCCTCTTCATTTCTTACGAGGCTGGGCGATGGCCTCATGCTGACCGAGGATGATGCCAGATTAATTGACAGCCGCTTTGTAGACTAGGCTACGTAGGCCAGATACGCCCAGGTAGTCTACGAATACGACAAACACCATCCACTGAAGTTGGTCTACGTAGCACTACACAGGCCTACCAGCCTAGACGGCCTAAACATCACCAACACGAAGGGTGGCTTCAGGTTCGGACATGTCGCCGGCTCTGTCGACAGACAATTTGTCGACGAAATGACCGAGGCATCCACGAATTCCAACAGCTCTACTATACCGCATACTTCACTACACATGGACCCCTCGTCACCACGATCACGACCGGATCCTGTAACAAGTCATGACCAGCTGCTGGTGCTCACTGATCATGGTGATGATGCCCTTGTTCAAGAACTGTCAAGAACTTCTTGCACACATGCACACGGGTTCGTGAAACGTGAGTGCGTTTTCGGGACACGTGTAAGCACTACATATCAGCTTACCGCTTCTGATTTTGGTAATACCCACGTTGCCATTGGCTGCGTTACCCAACCGTAAACAACTCGTTGTATAACACATATGCGGCTCTTCAACATATATATGTGTGCGTGTAAAATATATACAAATCTTTAGCGTAATTTTGTAACGTGTCGCTCAGTAAAAAAAGTTACGCCACAGTCACCTACCCGCCACATGCTTCGCATAACATCGACTCCCAGGGTACGTGGGATCTGCCAAATTTTTATTCATCTCTTGTCATATCTACCATGCAACGTGAACAAAAAAAGACCAGCATGCCTTCTTCATTAACATCACAAAGCACTGTGCGCTGCATTGGATAGGTCCGTGTGATATGACGTACGTGTGTGGATCAAAGCTTTGGGGAAGTCCAGGGACTGGTGCTGCCAGTTAAAAAACGAAAATCCTGTGATTCAGCAGCTTTTCGCACGCACTCGCAGCCCACCTCAACGTACCGCAGTAAGATGCCATTTTAAACATCTATAAATAAAAATGTGCACAGCATGCACTAGTTGCGCAAGGCTGGAACCGACAGCGGAGCTAGTGTTCGACCTAGCTTCTTCTAAGGTTTTGCTAGTAATACCAAGCTATTTCTAGAGGTGCAAAGTTTTTGCTAGTATAGTACTACACTAACAGAATAGATGGAGTAAAAAGGGCGTCTTTTTGTCCCGCAACAATGATCGTCATTTATTTTGCCTTCCTTTCCTTGCGTTATTGCTACGCGTCCGGCACTTTCTGGTCACGAACGGCATGTGCGCTACCAGCGTGACATAGCATTCTTGGCAGCCGGTCTGAGAACTGGCTAACCTCCCTGTCTTTCCGTTTTTCTTCTCCTCCTCCTCCTCCATTCTTGGTACGAAAGTGGCCAGCGCCGAGTTTTCAAGAAATGAAACGCAAGCAAGCCAGATGACGATTATTGTTGTGGGACAAAAAGGCGCCCTTTTTACTCGATCTTTTCTGTGGTGTATGATATGGCTAGGCTTGGATATTCTATTCTTCTCAGGTTTCGGTCGGTTCCCCTCAATACGCACTTGTTACGTGGCTCTGAAGGGGACATGTCGCGTTACTAGTAGTTACGTGATGGAATTTTAGTCACCTATACTCGGGGACAACTTTCTGTGGCAATGAAGGGAAAGCTACGGGGGCGGAGCGTCTGCGCATGTACTGCTAGGCGAAGTAGTCCGGTTTGGCGCGCGTCTCGTAACGCCGTGGAAAGTGATGGCTAGCGTTGCATCCATCAGCGTACGGGTAAAAGGCGCGACTTTTTCACGCACGCAAAAAACGCAAAGTGACAACGTATAAAGTAAAAGAAATACAAATATCTCGCTTGTGTGCGCTGCGTTCTGGCTCAAAAAGCTACATGTAGAAAATGAAGGAGTATTTGTTTTATATATCTCACGCAGAAAATACGGATGCAATTGTGGGACTACATTTATTAGCGGTAGGATACGTGCATTGTGGCTCCGTAGCTTTCCCTTCATTGCCACAGAAAGTTGTCCCCGAGTATAGAGAGAAAGTACAACTTTATTGGAGTCCAGTGCAGACACGCTGAGGTTGCCCCGCGCCACCCGATTGTTCCGAAGTTCTTGGCGGAAACATGTCACATGATTAGTTACGTGACGTTACGGGATTTTAGTCGCGTGACTAATTACATGTTCTTACATTATTTTTAGTCACGTGACTAGTTGTTACGTGTTTTAACGTGATTGTAGTTACGTAAGTAGATGTGCGATGTTACGTGATTTTAGTCAGGCGGCAATTGCAGGCCTGGCGTACAAAAAAATTGCAGTCACAGGAGGCAACAACCCATCATCGATATCACATATATTTTACGATCACGAGAAATTCACTTTCGTTGCTCGAAAGAGCAAGCGAAGCTGCACTCATGCACCTTTTTATCACGTTTAAAAATTTCGTGGGCTTCTACGAATTTTTGTATGCTTCATTTGCTCTATTCTTTTTTCTTTCCTGGTGAAAAGCGCGTATATATTGCTGTAAGCTTGAAAATATAGCCAGTTGTAAGTTCAGCACTGTCTTCCGATATCGTCCTCGTTCCTTACGCTGTCAAACATCGAATTATGATCTACAGCACATTCTTGCAAACAAAAAGCAGATATTTTCAATTCTGCATTTCGTTCCTGCTCTTTGGAATGTGGGGACACTTGCAAGGAGCGTTGCAAGGAGCGTTTGTCCGTCGTGTCTTTATAATACCTATCGTATCACGTGCCAGCCGCCGCGAGCTGCGGCTGAAGCGGTTGATCGTCCGTGCTGGCTGTTCGCGCGTGATCGCGGGGGCACGGGTTCGAGTCCCAATGCGTTGTTTTCTTCTATTTTTTGTCTCTCTCAGAATTGCTTATGTTTGCCGCGGTGGTCCAGCGGTTACGGTGCTCGGCTGCTGACCCAAAGGGCACAGGTTTGACGGCGGCTCCAGCATTTTTTCGAATGAGGCGAAAATGCTAGAGGCTCGAGTACTTGGCTTTAGATGCACGTTAACGAAGCCGAAGCGGCCGAAATCTCCGCAGCCCACCTCTACGGCACGCCTGATAAAGATATTGTGGTTTTGACACATAGAACTCCAGCAATTATTATTACCAGTGCAACACTGCTGAAGATTTACTTGCTTGTTTTCTCGCTGGAACATTGCACCCGAGATATTTGCTGCAGTTTCGGTTTCGCTTCTGGAAATCGAGCAAGTAAACTTCTCATGTTTTAACATTTATTACCACGCAACCCATTACTTAATAACAAAGAAAAGGAACCCAGATTCTAGTTAACCTCAACCATAAGAAGGCAATACAAAACGAAATACAAGGCAAGCATGAGGGCAGTCATTGATAATATAATGAAGCGTTTCAAAGAAGTACTCTACTATTAGAGACAGACGCAGATACGTAACCAGCAATTGTACAACCAACGCAAAGCTTGTATTGTCGGATCGTCGCCTTATTTCTACGGGTCCAGCGTTCTCTGCTTCTGCAAGTAGTGCCACTCTTTTGCATTACATTTACTTCCCCTCCGAAAAAGAGCCATCCTGGCTAATTACGGACAGTGGCACAGTGACAGTAAGGCTTTAGCCGGTCCATATGCACAATGTCATGCCTCGACATTGTTTGATTGCAATAAGTCTCAAGTGACTTGATGGCTTAGATCAAGTACGAGGCTTGCTAGACCAAACGGCACGGGCCGTGGTACTTCGGAAGAAGTTTCGTAGACCGATCGGGGCCACCTAGGAGTCCAGAGCCCAGGCCGGTATCTAGGGAGTATGCCGCAGGGGCATACCCCCTAGCTCCCCTCCCAAATGTTTGATGGAGGGGGTGTTTTACCGACAAGAATAATGAGCATAGGTGTTTTTCTCAAACTGTCAAGGCCTTCAGCAACTGCACCCTCCCCTTCCCCCCCTTTCTTTTTTTTTTGCTACGGCGGCGGGGCCGGTGCGCGGAACAGACGGCGAAACGGTAGGCAAGCAGACGCGGAATCGCGACAAAGCGCGGCCGCGAGCCGTTGCCGTAGCAACGACGGAGTGATCTTCCACCGGCTGCTTTGCTGCTGGCTTGCGTTTCCTTTATTGAATTCTCGGCGCTCACCACTTTGCTATGAAGAATGCTGTCTCAGGCTGATGACGTGCATGCCATTCGGGACCTGGGAGTGCTGGGCGCGCGACGATAAAGCAATAGAGAGGCTTAAAAGATATCAGGACTATTTTTGTCAGACGAAACGACATCCTTTCAACACGTTCTTTAGTGTACGCTGCTTTCTTGATCAGCATAGGTAATTTTATCGGGAATATTAGCCGATGTCACAATGGCTTTGTTGCCGCAACGCCACTTCACGCCGTTGAAAGAGTAATCACTTAGAGGGAACTTCAGCCATGGGCACATGCGTGTTGTCTTTACTGCTGATTTTCCCGGAACAGGTACCCATTTCAACAGCAATGTATACAACAGAGCGAATGAAAACAGCGAGGAAGAAGACTTCAAAACTAACAAGCGCTTTACGCATTACAGTTCTGCTTAACGATTAAATGAGCCAAGTATTCGATGCTCACTAGATTGCCCTCCGCACTGTTAGCGAGCCAAGCCCAATAAGCCTGGTTCATCAAACTATAGGAACAGGTCGAGTTCGCCTTGCTTGTTCGCCTCAGGTTTATTACTAACGTGTCGCTGATGCACTATATATATATATATATATATATATATATATATATATATATATATATATATATATATATATATATATATATATATATATATGTGTGTGTGTGTGTGTGTGTGTGTGTGTGTGTGTGTGTGTGTGTGTGTGTGTGTGTGTGTGTGTGTCTGTGTGTGTATTGTAGAGAAGCCTTGGGACATGGTAATGGGTTACCCTCTCCAGCGCCTTCTAGTGGGTCGTCCTCTTTGGTTGCTTGTAAAAGAACGCCGCTCGCGCAGGGAGTTCGTGCCTTGCCGTGACTGTCGCCATTACTCATTGTCGTTGAGTGCTGTCTATTAAACACCTTAACAATTTGGTGGAGAGTGCTCTGCTCCCATTCAATGCCCCTGGAGCTCAGATCCCGTACCCTGCCATCTACCATGCCTCAAGACGCCGCCCAGCAAACGCCTCCTCTCGCAACGAGCACATGTTCCGGTGTCCCCCGTATACGCGATCCACCTATCTTCACTGGCGCCGATAGCACCGACGTGGAGGACTGGCTCGCAGTTTACGAGCGCGTCAGCATCCCCAACAAATGGGACGAAGAAGGCAAGTTAAGCAACTTGGTATTCTACCTCGCGGGCGTAGCAAGCTTGTGGTATAACAACCACGCGTCCGATTTTGCGACTTGGTCCGATTTCAATGGGCGTCTCCTGGAGCGTTTTCAGTGGGCGTTTGAATGGGCGTCTCCTGGGAACACATGAGACGCCCATGTCGCCCGCTATTGCACTCGCGTGCAGCCGCCTCATGTAGCCTCAGCCATCCCCAGCCAGTCAAGCCGCCCGTATTACGATTCACCGCCGCCTATGTCACCGTCGTCTCGCCCAGCTCCATCTACCCACCGTTCGCCGTCACCACGACGCCGATCACCGTCACCGATGCGGACACGGCCGGTCCCACGTGACCAGGAAAACTAGTCGTCGCAGTCCACGAGGCAAGGGCTGCGACGCTATCGAACTGCGAATGCCCTCAGCGAAGCCCATCGAACGTGTTAGACGTGTTTGTGGACGGTGTGCGCGCATCTGCCCTTATTGACACTGGAGCCGCCGTATCCGTTATTGACGCCAAACTTAGCCGACTACTGCGAAAAGTGACGACGCCACTTCCCGGGCTCTCCCTCCGTACAGCCAGCGCCCAAAGTATTCACCCTACAGTGGTGTGCACAGCCCGCGTCATGATTAAGGATGCTCTGTACGCCGTCGAATTGATCATAATTCCAGCATGCTCTCACGACGTCATCCTGGGATGGGATTTTCTCTCCCACCACGACGCCGTGATTCATTGCGCATCCGCCGAAATAGAGCTCTCACCATTCTCTGATCTGACGCCGGCTGACAGTCCATCGTCTGTGAGCAAGGTACTCGTCAAAGACGACACCAAACTGCCTGCATACTCGTCAACGGCGGTGTCTGTCTACTGCGCCAGTCTCTCCGACACCGTCGCGATCCTCTCGCCATCCGACCGTGTTTGCACGAGGAAAGGCAACAGGAGACGCCCATGGGCGTCTCCTGTTCTCGTTGCGAAGAAGGACGGTTCTCTGCGGTTCTGAGTGGACTACCGACGGCTCAACAAGGTCACCCGCAAGGATGTTTATCCATTGCCACGAATCGACGACGCGATTGACATCCTCCAAGGAGCAGAATTCTTTTCATCTCTCGACTTGCGCGCGGGGTACTGGCAAGTACCCATGGCTGATGACGCTCGACCAAAGACAGCCTTTGTCACGCCCGACGGCTTGTACGAGTTCAACGTCATGTCGTTCGGTCTGTGTAATGCGCCCGCGACCTTCGAGCGCATGATGGACACCGTTCTGCGTAACTTGAAATAGCACACGTGCCTGTGTTACCTGGACGACGTAGTCGCCTTCGCTCCGGACTTCTCCACGCATCTCCAACGTCTGCGGCATGTTCTGACACGTTTGAGCAACGCCGGCCTCCAAATGAATCTGAAGAAGTGCCGATTTGCGGCACGGCAGCTGACAATCCTCGGCTACGTCGTGTCCAAAGACGGAATCCTTCCCGATCCGGCCAAGCTTCGGGCCGTGGCCGAATTTCCCAAACCTACGTCCGTCAAAGAACTGCGCAGTTTCATCGGACTGTGTTCATACTTTCGACGCTTCATACGAAACTTTGCCACCATCATATCGCCGCTGACGAAGCTCCTTGGAAGTAACGGACCCCTAAACTCGTGGTCGTCCGAGTGTGACGACGCGTTCGCAAAGCTCCGTCGTTTGTTGACGTCTCCTCCCATTCTACGCCACTACGACCCTACGGCCCCAACGGAGGTACACACGGACGCCAGCGGTGTAGGCCTCGGCGCTGTCCTTGCGCAACGCAAATCAGGGTTCCTCGAATATGTCGTGGCATACGCAAGCCGTACGCTTACCAGAGCCGAGACCAATTACTCAGTCACGGAAAAAAATCACAGCATATGCACGGGGTGAATGATGATGAGTGGGGCGAAGCTACGGAGGGAATCATCTGTAAACCGTGAAACTCTTCCGTGAAATGCGCCCAGTACATGATATAAAGAGTGTGAAACATCGTGTATATATTAAACATCAAACTTTTATTGTACTGTTGGTTTACATGGTCCCTTCATTATCACTTGTGATCGGTGAAATGTAAGGAAGAAGTCCGCTCCCGAGCGAAAGAGCGCCAAGAGCGACCGCATTCCCCGCTCGCCCTGTGCGAATTAAAGGCAAGGCTAGAGGGAAGACAGGACGCGCGTTCCACGACGCGAGGTCGGTAGCATGCCCAACGAAAGCCAACGGAACGCGATCGTGCAAGTGCTCCGGCTTCGCATCGCCTCATGGTTCCATTTAGCGTCCCAAAACCAAATATATTGCTCAAGGTGTGCCTTGCGTTTTTCGTAGAAATAATTTCTTTATCATGTACATTAAGACGAAAAGTTGAAAGCTCACTAGAGTGTATCGCCCGCAAAGTATTTCTTTTAGTGTGATTTAACTCTCGTACGGCAGGGTCCTCGCGCCGTTGCCGGTCCACCTCGCCCGTTGACGATCGGGCGAGGTGGCTACACACAACTACTACTACTACACTTTAAGAAAAACATCTGGCGTTCTTTCGTTCTGCTTTTACAAAACATCTGGCGTCTTTCGTAGGTTTATTTCATCAATCAACGGCGTTTTGAACAAAATATTTATTGTTTAATCACGCACAGGAGAAATCTCACCAGGCACTACCTTGGAGGTAAACAATGGCTGCTAATGGGAATGAGAGACAGAAGAAGTCGGCTTTTAGCTAACACTTGCACTTCTACTTCTACTAACGTTTCCTACTGGAACATGCCAATGGCTGCTAATGGGGAATGAGAGACAGAATTCGGCTTTTAGTTAACGCGCACGCTGCGAATTTTTCATTGTTCAACAACGCACAGGAGAAATCTCCCACCGGCACCACCTTGGAGGTCAAAGCGTAAGACTTGTTACGGACTACGACGACGACTACGAGGGACGAACGGGTGCCGCCTTAAGGAGCTTCGCCCCTAAAAGAGTGCCTGGCGATCATATGGGCCTTTGCAAAGTTTCGACCTTATTTGTATGGTCGCCCATTCGATGTCGTCACCGACCATCATTCACTGTGCTGGCTGTCGTCATTGAAGGATCCCTCAGGCCGTCTCGCTCGCTGGGCACTTCGCCTGCAGGACTACAACATCCGCGTGCTGTAGCGCAACGGACGCCAGCATGCTGACGCCGACGCCCTCTCGCGCTCTCCCTTGCCTGACGACAATGCCCCCTGCTCAGTATCTCACATGGCTGTTGCTTCAATCAACGTTCACACCATCGCTATCGAACAGCGCAAGGATAAATGGATCACCTCGCTGATCGACTTGCTCACTGATCCATCGGCAACACCATCCACTCGCGCGTTGCGTCGTCAAGCCCACCATTTCGCCGTTCTTGACGACCTCCTGCACCGACGCAATTACAACGCCGACGGCCGCCAGTAGCTGCTAGTGATACCCCGCAGTCTGCGTTCTGAAAAATATTCGGCAGATCCCACGCACTGTGGGAATCGATGTAATGCGAAGCAGCCAGCAAAGAGCTGCATACATCGCCTTGTTTGTCCTTGAGCCAAATGAAATCATTCATGCCATGGCATCTAGTCCACCAGGTATCGCATGTTTGCCATGCACGCATGCATGCACAATCTAGTGTACACCATGCCAATGAAACGCATATTCTGGTATATAAATGCATGACCTGTCGTTTATGTTCATCACGCACTCGTGTCATGCCATACAATTTTGGTATATATCACGTTAACAAAACGACCGGAAGCGCACCATGACAGTGGCATGTAAATCATACCGTACATGACATGCATAACATGATTCGCATGTTAATACCTCTCATTTATGTTCGTCATACAGTCACATCGCGCAATACCAATTTTGGTGTATATCAAAGGAGCAAAATGGCCGCGAGTGCACCATGAGTAGAGCATGTAAATCATGCCATACATGACATGAATAATATGGTTTTTTCATGTTACCACCTGTCACTAATGTTCATCATACAGTCACATCGCGCAATACCAGTTTTGGTGTATATCAAGCTATCGGAACGGCCGCGAATGCACCATGAGCGTGGCATGTAAGTCATGACATACATGGCATGCATATCATAGTTTTCATGTTACCACCTGTTATTCATGTTCTTCATACAGTCACATCGCGCAATACTAATTTTGGTGCATATCAATCTAGCGAAACGGCCACGAGTGCGCCATGAGCAGGGCATGTAAATCATGACGTACATTTCATGCGTGTCACGATTTCCATGTTACCACCTCTCATTTACGTTCGTCATGCAGTCGCGTCGCGCAATACCAATTTTGGTGTGTCAAGCAAGCGAAACGGCACGAGTGCGTGATGAGCACGACATGTAAATCGTGTCGTGCATGTCATGCATGTCATGATTTTCATGTTACCACGTCTCATTTACCGTCATCGTACAGTCGCTTCGCGCAATAGCAATTTTGGTGTACATGGAGCTAGCGAAGCGGCCTCGAATGCATCATGAGCGTGGCAATTAAATCATGACATACATGACATGCATGTCACGGTTTTCATCTTACCAACTCTCATTCATGTTCTTCATGCAGTCACATCGCGCAATACCAGTTTTGGTGTATATCAATCTACTGAAACTGCCGCTAGCGCATCATGAGCGTGGCATGTAAATCAGGTCGTACATGACTAGCATGTCATGATTTTTATGTTACCACGTCTCACTTACGTTCATCATACAGTCGTGTCGTGTGACACCAATTTTGGTGTATATCACGCAAGCGAAACGGACGCGAATGCACCATGAGCGTGGCATGTAAATCATGACATACATGACAATCATGTCATGGTTTTCATCTTACCAACTGTCATTCATATTCTTCATACAGTCACATCGCGCAATACCAATTTTGGCGTATATCAATCTACCGAAACTGCCGCTAGCGCATCATGAGCGTGGCATGTAAATCAGGTCGCACATGACTTGCATGTCCTGATTTTCATGTTACCACGTCTCACTTACGTTCGTCATACAGTCGTGTCGCGTAACACCAATGTTGGTGTATAACACGCAAGCGAAACGGACGCAAATGCACCATGAGCGTGGCATGTAAATCATGTCATACATGTCATGGATGTCATGGTTTTCGTGCTACCACCTGTTATTCATGTTCTTCATAATGTCACATCGCACAATACCTATTTTGGTGTATATCAATCTAGCGAAACGGCCGCGAGTGCGCCATGAGCGTGGCATGTAAATCATGTCATACATGACATGCATACCATGATTTTCGTGTTACCACGTGTCAGTTATGTTCGTCATACAGAAATGTCTCGTCATACCAGTTTTCGTATATATCCCTTTATTTAAACGGCCGCGAGCGCCCCGAGACCATGTCATGTAAATCATGCTGCACATGACATGCGCGTCATGATTTGCATGTTAGGACCTGTCATTATGTTAGTCATGAACTCTTGTCATGCCGTACCAATTTTGGTATATATGAAATTAACGGAACGGCCGCAAGAGCCCAAAGGCCGTGGAATGTAAATCATGCTGTTCATGACATGCGTGTCATGATTTTCATGATATGACCTGTCATTTATGTTCGCGATAAGGCCATGTTATGACACACCAATTTTGGTATACACCCGATTAACGGAACGGCCAGGGAGCCCAAAGGCCGTGGAATGTAAATCATGCTGTTCATGACATGCGTGTCATGTTTTTCATGATATGACCTGTCATTTATGTTCTTAATAAGGCCATGTTATGAGACACCAATTTTAGTATACATCCGATTAACGAAACGGCCAGGAGAGCACAAAGTCGTAGGCGGCTAGATAGATAGATAGATAGATAGATAGATAGATAGATAGATAGATAGATAGATAGATAGATAGATAGATAGATAGATAGATAGATAGATAGATAGATACGCTCAAAGTCGCTGAAGTTCGCTAAGAAATGCTGCGCATTTAATATGCGAGGCCTTCCACTCTGACCCGCAATGCGCGCACTCTGGGGTATCCAAAACTTACCCCCGCATTCGACGACGATACTTCTGGCGTGGGATGTACCGCTACGTGCAGAAGTTCGTTCGCTCATGCCTCGATTGCCAACGCCGAAAACCTGCAACGCACGTGCCGCCACCAGGTCTACAACCATTACCTTGCCCTAACCGTCCGTTCGGGCGCGTGGGCATCGATTTGTATGGACCACTTCCTCTGACTTCGGCTGGTAACCGCTGGGCCATCGTCGCTGTTGACCATCTAACGCGATACGCCGAACCCGCCGCCCTCCAAGCGGCTACAGCGCGCGATGTTGCCTCCTTCCTACTACACCGATTCATACTGCGTCACGGTCCACCCCAAGAGCTTCTCAGCGATCGAGGCCGTGTCTTCTTATCGGAAGTCGTGGAAGCCATTCTGAAAGAGTGCCATGCTGTTCACCGCAAAACTACTGCTTACCACCCGCAGACGAATGGCCTAACCGAACGCTTTAACCGCACGCTCGGCGACATACTAGACAGTTATAGTTTAGCGGGCTTAACGGAATAGCGGGCTTACCGGAATAGCGGGACCGAAATGCGCATGCGCAGTACCGTACGTGACCCGTAGCGTTTACCGTACGCACGCTATTTTTCAGATTTAGCGTTAGCGTGTTTGCGTGGTTAACGTAGTGTACGTAAAACATGGCGGCGGTTTTCGACGCCCGCTTCGAACTGAATTTAGCGTTGATGTGGACGGATCCACTTCTTTCGTAGCAAACGACTGTGCGAAATTGCTTCGCTTGCCTTCAGGTAGCTTCGACGACACGGTATTACGGATAACTTAGCGTAGTTTTTGAGATCGCTTCCCATTTCGAACGTCCCTAGGCCTATCTAGAAGATCGGTGTAACAAGTCTGTAACATGAAAATTTTCGCTTTTGGTGCTTAGTTCATATTTATTTACTTTTATTTTCACTAAAAAAAGGAGTAATATTGCTGCGTGCGGGGATACAGGCAAGCATTCTCGGTTTTGTTCTTTTCACTTTTTTTAACGCATTCACCCTTCGCTAGGTGGCGCCACCGTCCCGGCTTGGGCACGTAAACGCTATCCCGCTAAACTAAAACACGCTTTCCGCAACCAACGTTTGCGGCACGGTAACGCTATTCCCTTAACCCCCGCTATCACGCTAACGCTAAACTATAACTGTCTACTGTCAATGTACGTCGCCGCCGATCGCACCAATTGGGATGCCATTCTGCCCTTCGTCACCTACGCCTATAACACCGCCCCTCAGAGCACTACTGGTTTTTCACCCTTCTTCTTACTGTACGGAAGGCACCCGTCGCACACCATCGACACGATACTTCCATACAAGCCGGATCCATCAGAGTGTGCGCCTATTTCTGACACAGCCAGGCTCGCTGAAGAGTGTCGCGAGCTTGCCAAGACATTTACGACGCAGGAACAAGAGCTGCAGAAGAGCATTCGCGATGGCACCACCACTTCTGAGCCCACGTTCCTCCCTGGAGCGCTCGTATGGCTCTCGGTCCCTACCACTGAAAGTGCCTCTCTTCAAAACTACTGCCGAAATACGAAGGCCCATACCGGGTCGTCGAGCGCACATCCCCGGTCAACTACTTGATCGAACCCACCGAACCAGTTTCGGACATGCGCCGTCGAGGGCGCGACATAGTCAACGTGGAGCGCCTCAAGGCCTACTATGATTCACTCATAGTGACGAGCTGTTAAGTCGCCGGACGGCTCCCTTTTCGTACCCGGGGTAATTGTAGAGAAGCCTTGGGACATGGTAATGGGTTACCCTCTTTAGCGCCTTCTAGTGGGTCGTCCTCTTTGGTTGCTTGTAAAAGAACGCCGCTCGCGCAGGGAGTTCGTGCCTTGCCGTGACTGTCGCCATTACTCATTGTCGTTGAGTGCTGTCTATTAAACACGTTAACAATATATATATATATATATATATATATATATATATATATATATATATATATATATATATATATATATATATATATATATATATATATATATATATACACTTAAGCTTCTTGTCTACTTCTTTGACAAGCTCCTATACAAACAGCTGCAAGGAGAGACCTTGTCCAATTGCGTTTCACCTCCATGCCTTTCAGTGTCAGTACAGTTGTTCATACTAAAAGACATGGTGCAGTTTATTTCATTTCCAGCTTCTCAAAAACTGAGCGTATCCCGTCTTCCTATATGCCTAAGGCGTTTGAAACTTACATCGAGCGCCTAACAGATTTCTTCGAGAACCAAATTTTCCTGTTTTATTGCAAGCAAATAATCACGCTTTTGCACCGTTTTGAATGAACGATTTTCCGCAGAGAGAACGTGAAGGTAGGATATCTGTTGTCTTACGGTCCATTAGTTGTCAGGCTAGGGCATAGTTTTTTTCTACGGCATCAGAAGGTGTTTCGACCCAAGCAAGGCTTGTCGAACGTGCTGTCCATGTAGTACCACTCTGCCATAGAAAAGTTACGCTGATTTTATTTCAATATCCGGTGTCTGTTTCCCAATGTGCGCATCGATCATTTCGTGAAGGAGCATCCTTGCAATAATTGCACCGAATTTAAAGGCCAACTCCGGCGATTTTTCGACCTCTATGGATCTCAATGAAATTAGCTGGGTACGTTCCTTTGCACTTTTCCGTCATTGCTGCCAAATTACAGGCTTGAGACATGCGCAGATTGTTTGCAAATGAATTTAAAGATTGCCTGCAAACGCCCTCGTGGATTCCCACAATTATTGGCAACATTGCGTCTGTGACGTCAGTATTGGGAAAGCGGCGGAAGTGACGCAGCCAAGGGCACCGCTAACTTCGGCCGCTACAGCTAGCGTCTGCTGTGCTGGCCGAGACACTGTCATTATCAGACGCGGCACTGTCAGTCGCAGACATTACAGCTGATGCGCGGCGTGCTCACCTCTCCCCTGTGCGCCTGCTCGTCCCGGATGTCACAGTTTTCATACTCCGCGCCGGCGTGACCGGCATGCCTTGCACGACTTCCGGTTTGTTCGTAACAACGTCTACGACATACGTAGACAGTACACTCGGTTGGGTTTCGGTTTCGATGATGCGCTTTTTTGCTTATTTAAAATTATTCTCCAATTTGCCGAGTATTTCTGCTATCGGGCCCGTAACAGGAGCCTCTCAGGAACATAAAAGCACCATGACTTTGACAAGGCCAAAAAATCGCCGGAGTTGGCCTTTAAGCATTCTTCCACCATCTTCCTCTTTTTGTTCCATTATTCAACACCATTCCATTATGATTATTTGACAAATAAACAGTAAAATTGGAGAATTTACGCAAGGAAAACTGGTGTACAATTTTCAAACTTTCATTTTCGTGCTTAAGCTGGTTTCTGCAATGATGGCGTAACATTCAAATAAACTTCCCCATAAAATCAGAGTCCTACCACCAGCTCTGCTCCAGATTACGATAGCCGCATGTGTAATTGCATTTCGGAGCATCTCAAAATGTTACTTATAGTGCCATTGGAATGCGGTGTCTCGAAACCCGAAAGTCAAACAAAGGTGTTTATATGCATATATAGCAACGGGTATGAGCCAATTCGTGGTCGTATACCTACGAGCGCGTTGGGCGTGCGTCATGTTATCGGGAAAGGAACGTCGGTGCTGTCGCTGCTCATCGACTCAACAGTCTGCAACGCCGGACATGGCCGACAGCGAGGATACAGCGGATGCAGGTTCATGAGGTCGGTTGTGGGCGCTATAATCGCAGATGAGCTGTTCGGCGTTCACTGATTTGTTGTGTCGTTCGCGTTCTTTGTGGACAATTTCCAGTACTGTTGCCGGTAAGTTTAAACTGAAAACTGTAGCTGTTGTAGCGAGAAAGAGTAGACGTGAGAGACGTGACAGCGGTCAACGTGGCCGTGTCGTTCTCGCTACTTTATTAGAAGGCCCTAGTACAAGCAGAGCGGCAGCGGCTGCCGGCGTCTAGGCTCCAGGAGCGCGAGCTCGTTCTACTGCTCGCGCCTCGAGCTCTGAGCATGAGCTGCGCGAGAGGCGCGGCGCGTAAGTTGTACAACGATGATGATGATTGTGCGGGATGATGATGATGCCGCTACACTGTCTTCGACGCTTGCAACCATTGCCACGTTAGCTAACCGGCCGAACTTTGGCATGATATGGCGTAGCTTCAAGGTCTCAATGTGCGGCAGTGCTTGATGACGTCAGCGACCAAAGCGAGACTGTCCTTGCCGATGAAGTAGTTGTACACATCCTCGGCAACGCCTCTTAGAAGGTGCCCGACCTATTTATGTATTTATTTATTTACAATACTGTAATCCCTCACGGGCTGTTACAGGGGTGGGAAAGCGTGATATACAACATTAAATACAATATTATGCACAAATCATTTCCAAATGACGCTGAGAAACTTCAGCTGATTCACAATCAATAAATACACTGGCATCAAGCTTGTTCCAGTCAATCATTGTACAAGGCAGACATGAAAATTTCAACACATCCATTCTCGTGGCATAGGGTGAAATAACATACGGATGCTTGATACGCGGTGACACTCGGGCTGCGGGGTACAAGTACAAAGTTGGATCTAGTTTTAATGTTTTGTTATAGAGTTGGTATAGAAACTTCAAGCATGCGATTTGTCTGCGCGTAGACAGCTTCTGAACGTTAGCCCTGTGGAGTAACACGGTCACTGATTGCGTCTCTGGTAGCCCGAATAAATAAATCTGGCTTCCATTTGCTGGATCCTTTCTAGCTCATCAAGAAGCTTTTGACAGTGTGGATCCCATATAATACTGGCATATTCTAGGGTTGGGCGTACTATTGTTTTGTAAGCCATCAGTTTTGTCTCAGGCAGAGCATCTCTTAGCTTCCGCCGCAGAAGACCCAGCTTACGTTCAGCCGAACCACAAATATTTTCAATATGCTTGTTCCAGGTCAAATTCGAAGTAATTGTAACGCAGAGATATTTTACCTAAGTCCTCTTCGAACGTTTCATGATTCGCCGACTTGCACAACTTGAGGATCACCTCTATGTACGTTGTACAGGTCTTATCTAGCATTTGAGCACGCTGAAGCAATGTCTGCTCTGCCCGCTTTCTTTTCGTGGTTGAATCTCCGAAGCACTCTATGATTTCAGAAGCGAAGGGATCTCAGGTCACTAGTCATTCTTCGCGGTTTTCGAACCACAACAGCGCAGTGTCTGTGAGGAAGAGAGAGACATACTCTAGCTGAGCCGTGGGATTGCAGCTGTTCCAATTGCTCACACGCTTGTAGTGGGTGAACCATTCCTCCACGTTCTCGCCGGGTTTTCTTGAGAAAGGCCATGGCTACATCTGACGCATCCAGGCGCCGGTTGTCCGTGACGGAGGAGTCGAAGATGACTGTGGATCGCCTTTGTTGGACATCCGGATCTCCAGTAGTGTTGGAGGCAGTCGAACGGGGCGTCGGCTTCGGCTTACACCCAGCGGTAGCGGCTCCGTCGTCTTGGTCGTACTACCCAGCACTGCCACCAGAAAACTGTTACTGTTAAGTTTTAAGTATGGTTATTTACTGGAGAGGTTGATGGTCGGGTAATGATGGCTGGTTGGTTGGTTGTTCCTAGAGGAATGGCACAACCCACCACGGGGGATCGGCCACGACTCGTGCGTCAGTAGGATTTGTGAATGAAAAAAAAAATGATGGCGTCGGCAGACTGCACCAACTCACGTCTTCTTCCGCTCCTCCTTGCCTGGCTTATACTCGTTGCAAATATATATATATATATATATATATATATATATATATATATACATATATATATATAGTATATATATATATATATATATATATATATATATATATATATATATATATATATATATATATGTATATATATATATATATATATATATATATATATATATATATATATATATATATATATATAGGTGCTATACAGGTGCTTTTCTCGTCACACTAGACGTCACTTCACTATACACAAACATACCACATGATGATGGCATTCAGGCTCTTGTGAAATCCTACAGGGAAAATGCACCAGCCTCTTCTCTACACCCGATTGTCCTTGAAACTCTAGCTAAGATCGTCCTCGAACTAAACAGCTTCGAATTCGACAACCAATATTTTATTCAAATAAATGGAACGGCGATGGCAACAAGAACGGCGCCGAACTATGCCAAAATATTTATGCACGAGATCGAATCCAGTTTTCTGTCAACATATCCCACGAGTCCCGCCTTCTATAAGCGGTACCTGGATGATATCTTTCTTATTTGGACGGGCACTGAAGAACAATTGATTAATTTTATCGATGCATTTAACAACGTTCACAAAGACATTTCTTTCACGCATACTTATTCTAGAACTGAAATTAACTTTCCTGATGTTAACGTAAGGCTGGAGGGGGGTAAACTGATAACTAGTGTTTACAGGAAGCCTACAGACGCGCAACAATACCTCCACTTCATGAACTGTCATCAGCGGCATTGCAAAACCAGCATCGCATACTCCCAGGCACACCGATTTAGGAGAATATGCTCTGAAACAAAGGACTTGAAAGAGAACACGGACCGCCTACGTAACGTCCTTGTAAAGCAGCATTATCCACCTCCAATCATCGACGACGCCATCCAAAGAGCAGCGAATCTGAACCGCCACCAAATCCTACACAATCAGAACAAAGAAAGTAAAGGGGAACGGAGCAACCTAATTCTTACATTCATTTGTAACGTGCCGAATGTTAACAAAATTCTAAAAAAGCATTTCAATATTATTCAACAAAGCGACCGCCTCAAAAAGCTCTTCACTATCCCGCCGCGGGTGGTATACAGACGCCCGAAAAATGTTAGGGACTATGTAGTACACTCTAAAACAAAAAGAACAGGACAAGTTGGCTGTCATCCCTGCGGGAAAAGTAGATGTCAGGTGTGCAAGCACATGCAAACAACCACGATACGCATGGTAATTTTACACACACCATACATGGTGACCTTAACTGCACTCCCCAAACGTTGTCTACCTATTGGAATGTGGAATCTGCGCTAAACAATACGTGGGACAAACTGATACACCTTTTCGAATCAGATTCAACAACCACCGCTCGCATGTAAACACACTACCGAACCTTCCCCTTTCCAAACATATTAAGTCAGAAGGTCACAGTTTCGATTCCATTAAAGTAACACTACTCCAAGGAACTTTCCGCTCTCAGAGAGAACGTGAACAGCGTGCAGCGTACTTAATACACTAATTCAACACCGTTGAACATGGAATAAATGAGCATCCGGGTGCTCTTCCTGTCTTACGTCCCTTAAAGCGCAAATAGTACTTTAAATGAAACTAACATCAACCCAACAAAATACGCAGCAAAGATGCATATGTAAGCCAATGCCTTCGGTGATCGTGCCTGCAGTGTTTTCCACCCTTTCATGTGTGCCGTCTTTTACCTTCCCCTACTTTGTATTGTGCAGCTCTTGGAGAGAGCAGCAATCGATCACTCTAAGCGGAAGCCCCGCCTCCCTCTTCCTTCCTTCTTGCCCCTACCCTTTTTTTTTCTCCTTCATTGGGTCCTTGACCGGAAGTCGCTAATGTCAGTCAACGTGTTCGTTTTGGCTTTGGAAGCGGGCGTCGTTTATGAGACAAACGAGCAGGCTCGGCAAGTAAGGCGGTAGACAAGACTCTTTCGGCATGGCCCAAAACGACAATACGCTGCGTCAACAGTGCTCACCGACAGCCACTTTAACCCCCCCCCCCCCTTTTTTCTTTTTTTTTTCCGATCAGCCGGTTTGAATCGCACACCGGCTGTTTTTAACTTGAGCCGGCTCTTCGTCTCCGGGACAGAATAGAGCGACGACTTTTAACAATGAGTAATAGCCGACGCATAAGTGTAAGCTCTGTCGCGAAGCATTTAGCTGTCGGCGGCGGCGTGTTACTCCTCGCTCCTGATGGGCCCTAAGCAAACATTTCCCCCTCCCGCTCCCTCTCTCTCTCTCACGTCCATCCCCTCTCATTTGATGCCCATATAAACACGGAAATATGTACGAACATTTCGTCTTGAGAAAGAGCCGTCGACGTAATAAATGAAGTTTTCTTGAAGCGCCACCTCTCATACTTGTATGAGAGGTGGCATATATGTATATATATATATATATATATAGTGTGAGTGTGTACGTGCGTAGTGAAGTTCGAATGGCGCACACTTTTCTGCGTGCAATGCGAAGTTATTTCATTTCCGCATACATATATGTATGTATATATATATATATATATATATATATATATATATATATATATATATATATATATATATAGTTGAAAAAAATCAAGCACGTAGGAAAAATTGTTCAGTAAAGGACTGACGTTTCGGCCGCGGGACCGGCCTTCGTCGGAGTGATGCCCGATCATCATCACTCCGACGAAGGCCGGTCCCGCGGCCGAAACGTCAGTCCTTTACTGAACAATTTTTCCTACGTGCTTGATTTTTTCAACTTTTACTTCCGGGTCCTTTTGTTAGCACTTTATGGTTTATATATATATATATATATATATATCACCCTTCTCTCGTTTGTCCTCGGAGCGTAGTTTGGCGCGCAAGTGGAGCTCATCCGCAGTCGAAGCGGCCGCTGCTGCGGGTTTGTCAAGCGGCTGATCGCAAAGCAAAGCTTGCTGAACCATGACACCTGGCTGCGCATTTGTTGGTGTGGAGCTGCTGATTTGTGATTATGTCACGTACAAGTATTTTTAGCAAATGATATCCGAGTTTCAGCACATAAAGAACGACGTGGCCGCTAGGCTGGCATGGTCACATTTGACGAACTATAACTTGTTAGCAACAAAAATAATGCAACGTTTTTTTTTTCTGCACAATGGTGGATTTTAAAAAAAAAATTTAAAATGGCCTTTTTGAGAAAATCATTTTCAAAGTTCGGCGTCTTTGGTAAATCACTTACGTTTCAGCCCAATTATCAAGTAAAACGGAGGGCGATAAAACCACGTAAATTATTTTAAAAGAGAGCGAAAGTGTCACAGTTAAAATGTACCGATTTTTATTAACGTTGTATGCAACGAGACCGACACGTACAGTGGCCATGGAAGAACTGATGTTTATTGCTTGCGCACCGGAAGTGCTCGAGCGCGTTGCCAGACTGGGTGGCGTACATAGACAGTCTTAGCGGTAACCGATACATCTTCTTTTCTTTAAAATTACGAGCTAATTACACAGTATGTTCTTCATAAGGTGCAAGAGGAGACTTGTTAATTCTGGTAGCCCAATCGGTGGGGAGGTCTTCTGATTCTTGATGACCGCCGCGGGGATGTATTATAACGCTGTTCTATAGCAGTCTCTGCTGAACCTCTTGGGGCCTGCACAGCTGGCTTCTCGGTGGTTTGTTGGCTGGACGACGCTCTAGGCTCATCTTTCCCCGACAGTTCTGCTTGTCTAGGACGTGGGGGAGGAAGGCATTCTTCGGCAGCCCTTGGTCCCACCATGGGCGATGATTCTGTAGGTACTTCTAGTTGTCTGGGGGGCGCACATAGTTCCCTTGCTGCGGCTGTTCATCTTGCGGTCACTAAGAGAAGGTCAACGCTCATGAATGCCCGTTTTGCATCGGTTGCTCCCTGCAGTCCTGACTGACTCCCCTCCCCCGCGTTACTAAGTCCAGTAGGATGAAGCTGCTGTGGTGCTGAGTTGCTAGAGTATTTTGTTTTCCGTAAGTCTTGGCGGTTCCTTCTGAATTCGCTTCCATCCTCTGTTAGCACCCTGTACGATCTGGGGGCCACAAGGTCCAAAACCTTAGCTTTCGTGCCCCATTTGTTTCCAGACCAAATACGAACAGTGTCTCCGGGGAGGAGCGACGGGAGATGCTGTCCTGTGTTCACATTTTGCTTGTGTGTTCGAGGGTTTGATAGCTGCCGTGGTGAATCCAAGCAAAGATCTGGGAGTGGTGTTCTGCTGTTGCGACCCATTAGATACTGGGATGGTGAGACACCGTCTTCCAGTGGAGCTGCACGGTAGTTAAGGAGGCCAAGCCAAAACTCCTCCTTTGACCCTGCCTTCTTGAGGAGCCTCTTTATGATTTGTACCCCTTTTTCCGCGAGTCCATTAGATTTCGGATAATAGGGGCTAGAGATGATGTGCTCAAAGTCAAACATCACTGTAAAGTTTTTAAATTCCTTGGCTGTAAACTGGGGAACGCCGTCAGTGCAGAGCTCATGTGGAATGCCGTAGCGTGCAAATACCCGCGAGAGTTTATTGATGACTTCACTTGTCGTGGTCCCATGCAACTCCTCAACCTCCGGATAGTTAGAGTATGCATCGTACACGACTAGGTAATGCTTGCCAGAATATTCGCACAAGTCCGCTCCTACCCTGTACCAGGGTTGATTTGGTGTGTCTCGTAACAGCAGGGGCTCAGCGGGTTGTTTGTATGCATGTATTTGGCAGGTCTCACACTGTTCCACCATTTGTCTTATGTCAGCTGTCATCCTCGGCCAGTACATGAGAGTGCGTGCTCGTGATATGCACTTGGTCATGCCCAGATGCCCCCGGTGTAACCGAGAGAGCATTTCTTTTCTAAGCTCGGAAGGGATTACAACTTTGGTGCCTTTCATCAGCACACCTTCCACCACAGACAATTCGTTAGTGTGTTTTTTCCACACCCCCTTGATGGGCTCTGTCGCCTGCAGATTTTTTATGACCTGCTGCAGTTCTGGGTCTCTAGCTGTGGCATCTTCCAGTCTTTGCTTTGTTCTCCTGCTGACTCGTTCCTCCAAAACACTGGTGGCGTGTATTTCCAAGTCCTTCGAGCAGTTTTCTGACATGCATTGTCCTTGAATTCTCGACAGGGTGTCAGCTACAATCAGTTTCTTTCCTGGAACAAAGTACAGTCGGTAGTCATATTTCAGCAGTCTCAGGAACAACCTTTGAAGACGGGGTGGTATGTCGCTGAGTCCTTTCTTTGAGATAGATATTAATGGACTGTGATCAGTCTCTATTATAATTCTTCGGCCTAGAACCAACTCATTAAACTTCTCACAGCCAAATACTATTCCAAGACCTCCCCACCGATTGGGCTACCAGAATTAACAAGCCTGCTCTTGCACCTTATGAAGGACATACTGTGTAATCAGCTCGTAATTTTAAAGAAAAGAGGATGTATCGGTTACCGCTAAGACCGTCTATGTACGCCACTCAGTCTGGCAACGCGCTCGAGCACTTCCGGTGCGCAAGCAATAAACATCAGTTCTTGTACAGTGGCCATGGAAGAACTGATGTTTATTGCTTGCGCACCGGAAGTGCTGGAGCGCGTTGCCAGACTGGGTGGCGTACATAGACGGTCTTAGCGGTAACCGATATATCCTCTTTTCTTTAAAATTACGAGCTGATTACACAGTATGTCCTTCATAAGGTGCAAGAGCAGGCTTGTTAATTCTGGTAGCCCAATCGGTGGGGAGGTCTTCTGATTCTTGATGACCGTCGCGGGGATGTATTATAACGGTGTTCTATAGCAGTCTCTGCTGAACCTCTTGGGGCCTGCACAGCTGGCTTCTCGGTGGTTTGTTGGCTGGACGACGCTGTAGGCTCACCTTCCTCACTTATTCTATGGCATCCGAAGTTGTTTACGGGCATCGGACTACTGAAGCGAGAATACAGTATGGCGCTCCAAGACGGCGCCCGCCCAGTCGTCGAGCCGGCGCGACGTGTACCTCACGCAATTCGACCCCGGTTGAAAGAGGAACTTGATCGTTTGGAGGCAGCGGGGATCATAGCCAGGGTGCGGGAGCCTTCTGACTGGGTAAGCCCACTTGTTATTGCTCGAAAGAAGAACGGTCAACTTAGGGTCTGCATGGATCCCAGAAAAGTGAATGAGGTTTTGAAGAGAGAACACTTTCAACTTCCACGCAGAGAAGAGATTGAAAGCGAACTGACAGGGGCGAAATATTTCAGCTCGCTTGATGCCAACAGCGGTTTCCACCAAATACCTCTTGATGAAAAGTCCTCGCGCATCTTGCACATTCAGCAGCCCATTTGGTCGTTACCGGTTCCTAAGGCTGCCATTTGGCATCGCGTCGGCTCCAGAGATATTTCAAAGAACAATGACCGAGATTTTTGACGGGCTACCTGGAGTACGCATCTACATCGATGACATTTTAATTTGGGGTGCCTCATGGGAAGAGCACCAAGAAAGGCTGCACAATGCCCTGAAAACAGCCAGTGAAGCGGGCCTCACGCTTAATTGGGAAAAATGTAAGTTCGGAGTGAAGCAGATAGACTTCCTTGGAGATAGAATAAGTGCGGAAGGTATCAAACCGAACCCAGAACTGGTAGAGTGCATAGCCCATTGCCAGAGACCAGCTACAATAAAGGAAGTCCAAAGGTTGCTTGGCGCTGTCAACTATTTCAGCAAGTACTTGCCGAACTTAGCAAGTCAGACAGAATCACTTCGAGGACTATTGCGTGAAGGCGTTATCTTTGAATGGACAAGAACGCACGACATCGAGTGGGCCCATCTAAAAAAATGCTGACGCGAGCTCCGGTAACCGATACAACGTCACTTTAACTTGCTTGCAGCAATAAACTCCTGAAATACAGGTATTTTGTGCGATTTGCCAAGTTTGTTACTTTTTCTTCAAAAGTGCTTCGACAAGCAAGAGAAATAATAGACTCATAAGATTGTATTTCACTCGTTCTTTAAGGGGTATAAATATTGTGACGGAGTGCACCGTTTTTTTCCCTATGTGCGCTCAAAATTTAGAAATCGCGAAATTGGCGGAAACGCGTTTTTTGCGGCCAAAAATTGTGTATTTTTTTTTCAGGCGAACAAAATTTTTTTTCGCAGAACTAACTGCGAAACCGTTGTTCTGGGTGTAATGCATAGACCTACAGTACGTTTCATCAAAATCGGGAATCGTGACCGGGGCCTCGTGTTCTATCTTATCTGGACACACCCAGCTATGCACTGTAGGTAATTACTAACACTCTCACTCACCTTTGTGAAAAGAGTATTCCACACAACAATAACGACACAGTTGTCGCACACTGACCTCAAGTTGACACGCCATGCCAATACCGTGACGTAACTGTAGCAGAGTAGCATGTAGGTATAGCGTACTAAAATATTATAGGACACGTAGTATGGGTAGCGTTCTTTTCCATAATTCGCGCGGTGTAGCGCTACTTTCTCTACTCAAGTAATCGAGCTGCCGCGACGCCAAGGGCCACTGATATCGCTCACGAAAGAACACCGTCCGGCCGCGTTGTAACGTAGTACGTATACACAACTGAGATGGCCGTTACCACGTCAGATGCATTGCCATTGAAGGGCTAGCAGTTGAGCGAATCCATGGCTCATGGTCATACTTGTGGTCAACGCTTAAATAGAATTTCAACAGATGTTAACGACAAACCACTCAACGCAGTCGACGCGACGAAGGCGACAGAATCTGTCCAGAGCCATAACGGCTATGATCTAAAAAATCGGAAAGGGAAATTTTGTCTGTCGCCGCTGTCGAGAGATGGCGCTACTTTCAAAATGTCGTTGGAATGGTATGAACGGTTCTGGAGGTGGTCGTTTTGACATGAACTTAATCAGATCTGTAATTATAACATTCAATATTATGCAACTTTAAAAAATGTGCTTGGCCAAGTGATAGCTACAATATGGTAATGTCTGCGTACCTTGTGATGCAGCCATGAAATGTAAAGAGTTGAAGAAAAATGACGCATCGCTTGACCCACCAGGGTCGTCCGTAATTCAGTGACTATATAAGCGCCTGCGCTTTCTGTTAGGGTGTGTTAACACGTCTGTATATATACGCGGCTGTAGTGACTTGTTCATGTTATGGGTTGTATACGTATGAATGAATTCTGCATTCAGTTGAGTGATTGTGTACTATGGGTTGTATACGTAAGAATGAATTGTGTGTTGAATTCAGTGAGTGTGTGTACTGAGTGTCTCGCATACCAGTTAACGTGCGCTATCAATTAAATGTATGTAAGTAGAATTGAAAACTGGGCAAGTTGGTAACGATTCATAGCTGGTTGAGGTAAACAGCGCAAAAAACGAAGACAGAGTAAAGGAGGGAAACAACACGAGCGCTGATTTCAACTGAAAACTTTAAAGAAGAAACACCAAACATATACATTTTTTTTGCGCATGCTCTCACAAGCCAAGGAAAAAAAAGAGAGAAGAAAACACTTCTGTGTGGGACGAGGCAACTATATTAACAACGTTAACGGTTACAATAATCTAAAAAAGATATTTCCTTGTCATGGAGGGCAATTGACGGCTGACTGACGCAATTTTGCCCTGCCTTTTGAATTTTGTGGGCCTCGAATATTTCCCTTGTCAGCTGGTCCCAGTGGCGGAAAAGCACCCTCGTTCTCGAAAATTCTGGCGTGCACCCGCAGTCCCGGCAATGTATGGCCAAGTGTGTCACAGGCGCTGTACTTCCGAGGGAATTTTGGTGCTCCCTCAGTCTCGTATTTACACAACGCCCCGTCAACCAATATAAACACAGCGCTCGTGTTGTGTCCCTCCTTTACTCTGTCTTCGTTTTTTTTTTGGCGCTGTTTACCTCGACCAGCTATAAACGTATGTAAATCCTCTGCATCAGCTTTCCATTGTCGCCGTTTATCCCTTGATGGAGCGAGGGTCACCCCGTTTTTTTTTTAAGTGTGTGAATTATAGCTATAGTTCTCCCCTGAAAGAACCAGCTATGGGATTTGATTTAGAGCGCTTCAGAAGGAAGGCAGGAAAGGGGGGTTGTGACCACTTTATTTATTATTTTGAAAGCAACCCGCCACGGTGGTCTAGTAGTTATGGTGCTCGACTGCTGACCCGCAGGTCGCGGGATCAAAACCCGGCCGCGGGGGCCGCATTTTCGATTGAGGCGAGAATGCTTGAGGCCCGTGTAGTTAGATTAAGGTGCACCCCAGGTGGTCGTAATTTTCGGAGCCCTCCACTACGGCGTCTCTCATAATCATATCGTGGTTTTCGGACGTTAAACCCCAACAATCATTATTATTAAATTATTTTTGGAAGTGTGTTAGGGTGTATGTTTGCTTAAACATCCCATTCCACTTTTGCTATATATAAGGGTGTAGTTTTCATATTACAGCATTGAAAATTGATGCATAAAGGGTGTAAGTCGGTGAAGTACGCCCATAAGAAGGGTGTAATCCTGCACGTTACGCCCTTTCCGTGCAGTGTATGGGTGTGAGTTATAGACACCAAAAAACACCTATATGGGTGTAACATGGTTTGCAGTGTGGGCGTTCCGCGCAGGCGTGGAGTTTTTTCGAAAAAGATCTAGCCGAACAACAAGTTCTTTTACAGCGAAAAAAAAACGCATCTTAGTGGTTGCCCGACTGCATGAACCGACGTTCGAGATCTCGCAAGGAGACAGGTAAGGAGTACCTCTATTAAAATGCGTTTGAAGCTTAGAATAATGCGAGCTAGGATTTTTCGCGAACCAAACTGCCGATCTGTTCGAGCCGCCTTTCATCTCCGCAGTTACAACAAGTGTAGGATATAGCGAACTGATTTATTGCACCCACGTTACTTCCTTATAACGGGGTTCAGCTCTGTAAATGTTTTCAATATGACGCCATTTTCCGCTCATCGGAAAAAGTGCTATTTGTTTCATTGAAAACTGCGAAAGGGGAGTGTGTAGCGAAGAAATAAACGCCGGCATTTCCAATGTCTTAACAGCTGCTGGACAACCAACCCTAGGCAAGATTTGTTCTGGATCATACGTGGGCCAATCACAGCTTCCATTCTGGTGAGCTCGGCTTCTTCTTTGTCATTTCGCAGCATCGTGGAAGGCCTGTAAGGCGTTCGCTTTTTGTCCTCCTAAATCCGTATTTTCTCTTGCACATTCTGACCGAGGCCGCAAGAACGACGCAATATGCCTTGCCTGGTCAGGAGGTTCGTTCTTACAATGGGAGCCACGGACTGAGCCTATACTGTGTAACGTTATACATAGTATATAACTCTATATATTATAAGTTGCATAGGAGCGCGTGCTTGCTGCTACCGTTGACCTTTCTTGCGTGTTGCTCGCCAAGTGTTCGCACAATGCAGATGCTGCTATGGATACATTGTGACATGACTCGTGGACATATCTTGCAATGCGCACCAGTCGCTGTGGACCGTCCCATAGTGTACTGGCCAAATGGTGTACTAGACAAATTGTCAGCCAAATGGCCGAACAGCATTTCAGACATTCGCATGTCCGCGGTAAGTCCGAAAAATTTGCAGATATTAGCGAGATAACGCGTTGCTTGCAGATTCTTTAATTTTATTATAAATTACCGCTTCATAAACTTCGGTTGGGCCTTGCTGGTACGTAAGATTAAAGGCGAAAACTTAGTCGCAGACCAGGACGCACGACATACGAACGCCGCTGCTCATCTCATCTCTTGTTTGTGGTTTGCGCTCACGTTCTGACTTTAGAAATAATATTTCGTTTTCTCCGAATGTGCGCAGCCATCACTTAGTTGTTTTTGTTGCCGGTGTTGCGCAAACAAAAATTTAAGCGCTATGACGCGATCTAATGCGCTGCGTTTCGTTTTTCGCCGTGCAAACGCTGCGCGTCACGCGGAACGGCGAGTGCATGCTCGCCTTTACTTTGCGTGCACGGCAGTGGCAAACGCAGCAGGAAATCTGGAACGTCGTAGCAAGGGTGCCTCGATGCGCGCGCCCCCTTGTAGCGGTGAACGCGCGCATCGATAGCGCCCTTGTACCGAGTAAAATCAGTAAAATCATTTGAAAAAATTCACAGCATCGCATATGCTTTCTGCTCAGTGCCGCCTATGCGATTAGCTTACTCGCATCACGTGACCTTTCATCACCATATCCCTTCCAAGCGCGCGCGCGTTGAACGGACAGCGTAGCCGAACAGTGCTACAAGCGCTGCGCAAAGCGCCGACCATGCCGCCTATCGCCACCGCTCGGAAGCGTAGGCGGGCTTTGGCGAGCAGTCAGTGATACCAGCCCTATGGATTTATCCCTAGATTTAGAGATTTTCTACCTCGTTCAGGGAGTTGGCGTTATTTTACTGAATCTGTGGATTTTCCAAAGGCTGTGGAAATGTTACATTACGCAGCCTTATCACAGGCGTTAATGAGTAATCACGTTTTTTCAACCAGAAAAGTCATGCAAAACCAAATTTTCGCTATTTGCTGGTTTTCATTCAAGAGTGTTTCGGTGTTCTGCTGGGCCGAGTGAAGGCGAGGTTATCATATGCTGAATACTAGGGGGAAATGAAATTTTGTTGTCGTAAGTGTTTAGCATGCGCGCGCGTATCATCCATGAGCGCCCTGTATGATAGCTGCTCTGTGAAACAAAGATAGCTTTTGTCTTTTAATGCACATCAAAATGTGCCAAGCTCACGCCTGCCTCCGCCGTGCAAGGTCTCCGTGTTTAATGACTTCCGGACGTGCAGACATTGAGAGAAAGAGAGCGAAAGTAGGACTGACAGTTGTGGACGAGTTGGTGCGGATTCATTATTACGAATGCGACGTGACGGAAAAGACGAAAAGACTGTTTCTGTGTTTCCAGCGTTTCCGTTGCGCCGTTTTTATAGGAGCGAAAATAGTGACACAAATATTCCGCCAAATGTGAAGCTCATCGAAACTACACAAGATGGCTAAATGCCTGTAAAAAAATGGCCCCTGCACTGCCAATCTTGCAGCGCTGATTGCACACGTGGAAAATAAGAAATTGACCGGCACTACCCCGAAGGCTGCAAGCACACGTAAGGCGCTACAGATTTGCACTTGACCCGAAGATCTATGCGTTCACTGAGTGGGCAAAGTGAACGTGACAAATCTGTCTGTCTCTGTAGCAGCTCGCGCCATCTGCAAGAGCTTTATGTGCAATTACTTCCCAAACAATGTAGAAAAAGACCTTCCGTGGGTGCTAATATGTTTTTTTTTTACCTCCAATAAGATTCAGAAGAATTGGGTCAGAGAGCGACACTATCGTTATACTTTGTTAAAGGTGAATTAGCCTGAATAACGACATTTAAAAGTCAATCTCGGGATTTTTATTGCAATCTAGGGTATTTTCGGAGGTCAATCTGGTGATAAAAGGTTGACTTCGGCTGGCATCGCTGCTCGGGCGAGCAGTGAGCAGCAAGGCGAGTGCTGTAGTTTCTGTGCCTTTTCCATCGCAATTTAACGCTTCTGTCAACCTTCGTTGACGCCCAGAAACAACTGCTGCGTAGTCGGCTGCTCGAACACGTACAAAAACTCGCCAGGAAAACTCTAGTAAAAGTTTCCGGTGCTGCTTCACGAGCAAGAGTGACGGCGGCGGTGGACTGCCGCTGTTCGACCCTGAAGGTAAGCAATCGCGCTTTGTTTACGGCAGTGTTAGAACGATTGCCGTGTTTTCATTTCCCCATTCATGTCGTTACACCTTTAGTGAACGCTGCCACATTTACAGTTGGTTGCCTCATCTAAATTCTGGAAGCTACAGTGTCCATGAGCTTGTTGTTACTCATGAGACGCGATGCCTCTCTTTGAGAGAACGAATGATGCGAGGCGGAAAGCCAGACAATGCGGAGTATAGCTATGAAGAAGTAATTGCGCTCAGGCGCTTTTAAAAAACATGGCTGATCCCTCTGTCATAGGAATCGGTATAACACGAAAGTAAAACGTAACATCACAGACGCATAGTTAAGCGTTTGTTGTGCTTCGTTTCGCCCCGAGGGCGAAGGAATGCATGCTACAGCAACAAGTTGTAATGTCACGCGAAGAACGGCAAGCAGCTCGAAACTTGCGACGCGCTGCTCAAGCAGAAAGGACGCGCGGAACGAACATAACACACGATGAGCGCAAACTAACAACTGTCACAGCTCGACAGTTAAACCGCGTTGCTCAAATACAAAGGAGGACGCACGAAACGAACGCACAAGTACACACAGTATGAGCGCGAACTGTCACAGTTGTAACTTATTTCTGTGTGAGCAGCGCGCTCCTTTCGCAAAATCGGCCGCTGCAATGAGCGAAGTGCACCTTCGTGCTCTCTGTAGCTTCCAACGCAAACTTGGGGTGAGAGCGCAAGACGTACAAGATAAGCGCGCGCGCAGGAGCTACCACGCCCTGTAGAGGCACACGCTCATCTCAACGCGTGAGTTCTAAGGCGAGATCTTCGAGCCCTTCGCGCCCTCTCGCTAGTGATAACGAAAACACGCTGATGTATCCCGATCTCTGAGTACCACTGCCGGCAAATGGTGTATATAAATAGCACGCCGCTAGTATAACTAAGAACGTGCCGTCTGTGGCGGAGTCGTTTCGCGCTGTGCGCTGGGGATCGAGGGGGCGTAAGTTCGACTTCCGGTGACAGAACTTTTTCTTCTAGTTTTTTATTTGCCATATGTTAGTCTTCACATTTTACAACGTCATATCCGTGACGGAAATGCGTCAGTGGAGCCGTGGTGGACCGCGGCATAAAACACTTTCGTGTTAAAAAGGACTCCGTGTTAAAATGAGGTGACGGCGCCGTCAGAAAAGCACGGATTGCATCATACATGCGCTGTACGGAATCGGCTGCATGCTCTACCTATATCGATCACTCTGGCATGCCATCTTCGATGCAGAATGTTCTCTGTACGCTCGCCACATCGATCCGCACAATGGCTTTACTACCTGGCACCTGTGATCATTCAAGGCTTTGGACATGACATTAAACCTCGTTTTGAATGCCTCTTAACACGACTTCACGATATTGGGAAACGCCCGAAATTTAAGCCCTGATATCTGCCACTAATCCACATTTATTTTACACAAGTTGTGTAATGCGTGGGGTCGATTCTAAAACCTTCAGGATTTTTTTCTCCTTTGAAAATTATTGTCATGAAGCACGTGCTTTACAAGCTGTATTGATGACCACTCTCCGCATTTGCTTTCAAACTGTGAATATTGCAAATATATACTTTTAACTAATTGCTTGCTTCTTCCTCTTTCTGTAACCTTATGGACCTTTTAGAGAGGATGGGAGCCCCTGGGAGTCTACGAAGAACACCAGGATGTGTAGCCAGTATTTTCTGAACGGCGAAAGATCAAATGATCCAATAAACCCAACTAACGTAATTATTGCGGGAGCCCTATACGTGCTAGTTTTCGCAAGCTTATAGTGCTAGTTTGGAAGTTTTACCAATGCTGACAGTTTACGTGGCCGCACCTGTACAAACCATTCGCCGGCGCGGCAGCGTTCCACCAAAATCTACTATAAAACAAATGACATGTAAACGAAGCTAGTGTGTCCATAAAAAACCATGGTTCACGCGTCAACAAATGAAGCCATTAGCGGTCGGGGCGTTATAAGGACGGCGGCGTTCTTACGATGAGCGCCACTTCGTAGGGAAGCTTGTCGTTGCTAGTCTGTGCATGGCCTCCGAGATTGCGCGCCGGATCTCGGAGGCCATGGCCTGTGGCAGACACTCGGCGTGTACGGTGAGGATGTCGTCCCATAAAGCTGTGAAATCGGACTCATGCCCATTATTACACGGTGCGGTTACTTTGCGCACACTGCGACCGCAGAAGTAATTATTTGGAATGCGCAGAAGAGGCAAATCGCGCACGCACGTCACCCATGCTTGCAGTGAAACATATAATTTCATACTATAGTACCTAGAGGGGAATCTGGCGCTAGTGTCTATGCGGGTTCCTTGAGCGGTGCTTCAACCACCATGGGAATGATGGAAAGTACAGACTTCGAATCTGCTTCGGATGGATTACGCTCTTGAGATTCGCAACGCTTGTTTGCCGATTGTAAAACAAAGCAGTATGAAGTTATTTTCAATTAAAACTTGCTTCATTCTTTTGTACGTAAACCTCATTGCAAAAAGCTTGCGTGACAGTGAGATGGCAGTGAAACCTCGGCACATTCAACCAGCAGGGTATGCTTTGCTCTGCAACTGTGTTCTAGATCTGGCATCACGATATTGCCACGCCCACTTCTTGTATTCGGGTTTGACCAGCAAGGACGGCTATCAACACTCGACGCTGTCCGCGAAGCCGTGTTCGAGAAGCTTCACGATTGTAGTAGATCGTTTAGTTAAGATTGCGCGCCGCACGCGAATGTTCCAGCTTTGTCGAGAGATAACGCCGCCACCAGCAATTTTGCTGGAAAGTTCGATAGCGCCTGTATAAAAGCCGACGCGTTTGACCGCTTGTCAGATGATCGACGGCCGACGCTCTGTTCGCCGCTATCAGTGCATACCGTGTGTATTGCTGGAAAATAACTTTCTCTTTCTCGGCCACAAGTTCGGCCAAATAAAGTTTTATCTTGGACACGTCACCTGCGGTCTTCGTCGACGTCACGACCACGTGACATCTGGTGGAGGTGCTGCTCGTTCATGTTTCAAGCCGTGAACCCAGCCCACGTCGCGAAGAAGACACCGACACCATCAGCGACAGTCGAGCCAGACTGAAAGGACCTATTTCGCCTTGCCGACCCCGCCATGTCCGAAGAAAAGGAGGTTCGCTTCTTGATGCGGGGAGTGAAGGAAGAACTTTTCGCCGGACTTGTGCGCAAGCCGCCGAAGACGGTTTCGAAATTCGTTTTGGAGGCCACCACAATCGAAAAGACCCTAGAAATCCGCACTAGGCAGTACAACCGCCGCATGCCGACGACGAACTACGGGGAAGCACATACGCTGGGCTCCACCGACCTACGTGAGACGATCAGGGGGGTCGTGCGCGAAGAGCTACGAAGAATGTTTCCTGTATCGCAACCCCAGATCCATTCCATAGCCCACGACGTTCGCGAGGAACTTCAGCATTCGCTAGGAGTTGCTGCACCGTCTCAACCTGAGCCGGAAGCGATGAGCTATGCTGCCATTGCACGCGATGCTGTCGCCAATCCGCGCAATCACCAACGCCCCGTGCCGCCGCAGTTCCGTCGCCAAAGCGCTCCCGCCCCACGCGACGCCAGGGAACTATGCATTGAATGTGATAGAAGAGCAGGTGACCGTTCCGCCGCGCTCCAGCGTCATTATTTCCGTCGGCACCCAAAAACCTGCGTACCTTGAAGGCGTCATCGAGGCCGATCAGCATTTACTCCTGAACCGTCAAATTTCCGTCGCACGAGGTATAGCCAAGCTGCGTGACGGTAAACCAAAGGTAGCGCTGACAAACTTCAGCCACGAATATAGGCACCTCAACATTGGTACGACGGTTGCCTACATCGACGAATGTGTAGCCGCCAGCGATGCTTTCGCCCTCTTCGATGCTGCCGAACCTGCTTCGACGAATAGAGGTCCCGAACCGGATTTTGACGTCAACCCGAGCCTTCCGAAGGTCAGACAAGACCAGCTCAAAACCCTGCTCCTACAATACAAGGACTGGTTCGCGTCGTCATCACGGGTCCGACAAACGCCCCTTGCTAAGCACCGCATTATAACAGAAGAAAATTCTCGACCACTCCATCAGAGCCCCTACGGAGTTTAGACTCGAGAGCGCGACGCCATAAAGAAACAAGTCGACGAGATGCTACGCGACAACATCCTCCAGCCGTCCGAGAGTCCGTGGGCGTCACCCGTGGTGTTAGTGAAGAAGAAGGACAGGACACTGCGCTTCTGCGTTGATTATCGGCGCCTGAGCAAAATCACGAAGAAGGACGTGTACGCCCTCCCATGGATAGACGACACCCTGGATCGACTTCACAACGCGACGTACTTTTCGTCGATGGACCTCAAGACCGGCTATTCGCAGATCGAAGTAGACGAAAGAGACCGAGAAAAGACCGCCTTTACCACTCCCGACGGCCTCTTTGAGTTCAAGATCATGCCTTTCGGTCTTTTCTCGGCACCTGCGACGTTCCAGCGCGTCATGGACACCGTACTGGCTGGATTGAAGTGGCAGACGTGCCTTGTGTATTTGGACGACGTCGTCCTCTTTTCCTCAACCTTCGACGAGCATCTCCGGCGGACTGAGGCAGTACTTCAAGCAATCAAGACCTCTGGACTGACCCTGAAGCCAGAAAAGTGCCGATTCGAGTACGACAAGCTCTTGTTTCTGGGTCATGTGATCAGCAAGTCTGGAGTGCGCCCAGACCCGCGGAAAACAGCTGCTATTGCCGACTTCGCGCCACCCACCGACAAGAAGGCCGTGCGCCGATTTCTCGTCATATGCGCCTATTACAGACGCTTCGTCAAAAACTTTTCACGGATCGCCGAACCACTGACGCTTCTCACGAAGACTAACGTGGAATTCAGGTGGGAAACGGCGCAAGTGCAAGCCTTTCAAGAACTTAAACGACGCCTGCAGATGCCACCCATACTTGCGCATTTCGACGATTGCGCCGATACGGAAATACACACCGACGCAAGCAGCTTAGGACTCGATGCCATCCTCCTGCAAAAGACTGAAGGGTTTGAAAGGGTTAGCAGTTATGCTAGCCGGTTACTATCCAAGGCAGAAGCCAACTATTCCACAACAGCAAAGGAATGCCTCGTCATCCTCTGGGCTACGTCAAAATTTCGCCCATACCTCTATGGCAGGCTCTTCAAAGTTGTCAGTGGCCATCACGCCTTATGTTGGCTAGCTAACTTGTAGGACCCTTCAGGTCGTCTCGCAGGATGGAGCCTGAGGATTCAAGAATTCGACATTACCGTCGTGTACAAGTCCGGACCAAAACACTCTGAAGCCGAATGCCTGTCGCGTGCCCCCGTCGACGCGCCGCCGCAAGACGACAACGATGACTGCTTCCTCGGAACTATAAGTGCCGACGACATCGCCGAAAGGCAACGAGCCGACGCGGAACTGGGGGGCCTTATGGAGTACCTCAAGTGCAAGACCGCCGTTGTTCCGAAGGTATTCAAGCGAGGACTGCCGTCGCTTTTCTTACGGAACGGCGTTCTCCTGAAGAACTTCTCCCCACTTCGAACCGACTACCTTCTCGTCGTGCCCTCATCATTGCGACCAGAAGTCCCCCTACATGACGACCCGATGGCTGGACACCTCGTTGTTTCCCGCACGCTCGCCAGAATACAGGAAAAATACTACTGGCCACGCCTTGCTGCCGACGTCGCCCACTACGTTAAGACTTGCCGAGATTGCCAGCGACGCAAGACGCCGCCGACTAGGCCAGCGGGACTTCTTCAGCCAATCGAGCCACCTCACCGGCCGTTCCAGCAAATCGGGATGGACCTACTGGGGCCGTTCCCGACATCGACTTTCGGCAACAAATGGATCGTCGTAGCAACTGAATACCTCACCCGCTACGCCGAGACAAAGGCCTTGCCCAAAGGCAGTGCCGCCGAGGTAGCCAAGTTCTTCGTGGAGAACATCGCCTTGCGTCATGGCGCCCCAGAGGTCCTCATCACAGAGAGAGGTACCGCCTTCACTGCGGACCTAACTCAGGCGATCTTCAAATACAGCGAGATGAGCCACCGCCGCACTAACGCCTACCACCCGCAGACCAATGGCCTCACCGAACGTCTAAATAAGACCATCGCCGACATGTTGGCCATGTACGTCGACGTTGAGCACAAGACGTGGGACGCCGTCCTTCCGTACGTGACCTTCGCTTACAACACGGCCGTCCAAGAAACAACGCAGATGACGCCGTACAAGTTGGTCTACGGAAGGAGCCCGGCGACGACGCTTCACGCCATGCTACCGAACGTCACCGACGAAGAAAGCCTCGACGCCGCCGCTTACTTACAGCGTGCCGAAGAAGCTCGACAGCTCGCCCGCGTGCGCATCAAGATCCAGCAATACACCGACAGCCGTCGCTACACTCTTCTACGACGCTTCGTGGAATACCAACCCGGCGACCGTGTTTGGCTCTGGACGCCAATACGCCGACGTGGACTTAGCGAAAAACTCCTTCGACGATACTTTGGGCCATACAAGGTTCTTCGACGCCTCGGCGCTCTTGACTACGAGGTCATCCCGGATGGCATTACGAACTCCCAGCGACGCCGCGCACGACCTGAAGTCGTCCATGTCGTGCGCCTTAAGCCGTTTTTTGCGCGTTGGCGAACCTGGGGACTCTACTTTTTCCTTTGTTATTGTAATTTATTTATGCACTTGTTTTTTTTTTTAATGCGAAGCATTTCTTAGCGAACTTCTGCGACTTTGAGCGTATCTATCTATCTATCTATCTATCTATCTATCTATCTATCTATCTATCTATCTATCTATCTATCTATCTATCTATCTATCTATCTATCTATCTATCTAGCCGCCTACGACTTTGTGCTCTCCTGGCCGTTTCGTTAATCGGATGTATACCAAAATTGGTGTGTCATAACATGACCTTATTACGAACATAAATGACAGGTCATATCATGAAAAACATGACACGCATGTCATGAACAGCATGATTTACATTCCACGGCCTTTGGGCTCCCTGGCCGTTCCGTTAATCGGGTGTATACCAAAATTGGTGTGTCATAACATGGCCTTATCGCGAACATAAATGACAGGTCATATCATGAAAATCATGACACGCATGTCATGAACAGCATGATTTACATTCCACGGCCTTTGGGCTCTTGCGGCCGTTCCGTTAATTTCATATATACCAAAATTGGTACGGCGTGACAAGAGTTCATGAATAACATAATGACAGGTCCTAACATGCAAATCATGACGCGCATGTCATGTGCAGCATGATTTACATGACATGGTCTCGGGGCACTCGCGGCCGTTTAAATGAAGGGATATATACGAAAACTGGTATGACGAGACATTTCTGTATGACGAACATAGCTGACACCTGGTAACATGAAAATCATGGTATGCATGTCATGTATGACATGATTTACATGCCACGCTCATGGCGCACTCGCGGCCGTTTTGCTAGATTGATATACACCAAAATTGGTATTGTGCGATGTGACTTTATGAAGAACATGAATAACAGGTGGTAGCACGAAAACCATGACATCCATGACATGTATGACATGATTTACATGCCACGCTCATGGTTCATTTGCGTCCATTTCGCTTGCGTGATATACACCAACATTAGTGTTACGCAACACGACTGTATGACGAACGTAAGTGAGACGTGGTAACATGAAAATCATGACATGCAAGTCATGTGCGACCTGATTTACATGCCACGCTCATGATGCGCTAGCGGCAGTTTCAGTAGATTGATATACACCAAAATTGGTATTGCGCGATGTGACTATGAAGAACATGAATGAGAGTTGGTAAGATGAAAACCATGACATGCATGTCATGTATGTCATGATTTAATTGCCACGCTCATGATGCATTCGCGGCCGCTTCGCTAGCTCGATGTACACCAAAATTGCTATTGCGCGAAGCGACTGTACGACGACGGTAAATGAGACGTGGTAACATGAAAATCATGACATGCATGACATGCACGACACTATTTACATGTCGTGCTCATGACGCACTCGTGCCGTTTCGCTTGCTTGACACACCAAAATTGGTATTGCGCGACGCGACTGCATGACGAACGTAAATGAGAGGTGGTAACATGGAAATCATGACATGCATGAAATGTACGTCATGATTTACATGCCATGCTCATGGCGCACTCGTGGCCGTTTCGCTAGATTGATATGCACCAAAATTAGTATTGCGCGATGTGACTGTATGAAGAACATGAATAACAGGTGGTAACATGAAAACTATGACATGCATGCCATGTATGTCATGACTTACATGCCACGCTCATGGTGCATTCGCGGCCGTTTCGATAGCTTGATATACACCAAAACTGGTATTGCGCGATGTGACTGTATGATGAACATTAGTGACATGTGGTAACATGAAAAAACCATAATATTCATGTCATTTATGGCATGATTTACATGCTCTACTCATGGTGCACTCGCGGCCATTTTGCTCCTTTGATATACACCAAAATTGGTATTGCGCGATGTGACTGTATGACGAACATAAATGAGAGGTCTTAACATGCGAATCATGTTATGCATGTCATGTACGGTATGACTTACATGCCACTGTCATGGTGCGCTTCCGGCCGTTTTGTTAACGTGATATATACCAAAATTGGTATGGCATGACACGAGTTCGTGATGAACATAAACGACAGGTCATGCATTTATATACCAGAATATGCGTTTCATTGGCATGGTGTACACTAGATTGTGCATGCATGCGTGCATGGCAAACATGCGATATCTGGTGGACTAGATGCCATGGCATGAATGATTTCATTTGGCTCAAGGACAAACAAGGCGATGTATGCAGCTCTTTGCTGGCTGCATCGCATTACATCGATTCCCACAGTGCGTGGGATCTGCCGAATTTTTTCTGTTCTTTGTTCCTTCACAAGCATCGGGACGATGATTTTTCAGATGGGGGCAATGCCACGCCCACTTTTTGATTCGGGTTTGACCAGCAAGGACGGTTATCAACGCTCGACGCTGTCCGCGAAGCAGTGTTCGAGAAGCTTCGCGATTGTAGTAGATAGTTTTGTTAAGATTGCGCGCCGCACGCAAATGTTCCAGCTTAGTTGAGAGATAACGCCGCCACCAGCGATATTGATGGAAAGTTCGATAGCGCCTGTATAAAAGCCGACGCGCTTGACCGCTTGTCAGTTGATCGACGGCCGACGCTCTCTTCGCCGCTATCAGTGCATAGCGTGTGTATTGCTGTAAATTAACTTTCCGTTTCTCGGCCAGAAGTTCGGCGAAATAAAGAGTTTTATCTTGGACACGTGGCCTGCGGTCTTCGTCGACGTCACGACCACGTGACAATATAATGAATTATTTTTTTACAACCCTTCAAACACGCTTGTTTTTCCTTCGAAAGTGCGCTTTATCTATTTATGGAAATAACAGTACCACACTGAGTGACAAACACTTAGCGTCTGATGCGATGCCAGGTGCGTCTGTCCAAGTGGCCTGCCCCCAACGCATCTCTCGTTTTGTTGTGAAGTCAAGTCGGAGGAGCGTGACAGTGCGTCTACCTATAGCTTCACCGTCGTTTTGCAGCCGATTTGAACGAGTTTAGGCAAGACGCGCTTGTCAGAAAAGCGTGAACTCTATGAATTTTCTGCACTGGCATGGGACATGGTGAAAGTGTTGTCATGAGGACTGAGCCAATTATTATACTGTTACAGTTTTTCCTCTGCTCAGCACCGATACCCTCAACCGCTTCGAGCAAGAAAACGACCACCGGCAGCTGCGAGGTGCATCCCATTGAAAGACCGTTGAGGCATCGTGCTGCTTCTGGACTATACTCGGGGACAACTATCTGTGGCAATGAAGGGAAGGCTATCGAGCCACAATGCACGTATCCTACCGCTAATAAATGTAGTCCCACACTTGCGTCCGTATTTTCTGCGTGAGATATATAAAATACTCCTTCGTTCTCTACATGTAGCTTTTTGAGATGGAGCGCAGCGCACACAAGCGAGATATTTGTATTTCTTTGGCTTCATACGTTGTCACTTTGCGTTTTTGCGTGCGTGAAAAAGTCGCCCCTTTTACCCGTACCTTGATGGATGCAACGCTAGCCATGACTTTCCACGGCGTTACGCGACGCGCGCCAAACCGGAGTACTTCGCGTAGCAGTACATGTGCAGACGCTCCGCCCCCGTAGCTTTCCCTTCATTGCCACAGAAAGTTGTCCCCTAGTATAGAGCATGCGCGCGGAACAACACCGATAGCGACGGTGACATCCCAACGCAGCGGCTACATAAGGACAGTCGACACCCAGTGGCTTCGTGGGCATGGCGAAAGTGTTGTCATGAGGACTGAGCCGATTATTCTGCTGTTACAGGTTTTCCTGTGCTCAGCACCGATACCGTCACCTGCATCGAGCAAGAAAACGACCATCGGCAGCTGCGAGGTGCATCGCATCGAAAGACCGTCGTGGCATCGTGCTGCTTCTGGACTAGAGCATGCGCGCGGAACAACACCGATAGCGACGGTGACATCCCAATGCAGCGGCTACATAAGGACAGTCGACACCCAGTGGCTTCGTGGGCAGGTGGGCATGGCGAAAGTGTTGTCATAAGGACTGAGCCGATTATTCTGCTGTTACAGGTTAGTAGGTTTGGAAAATGTTTCCGAAGTGACAACCGGTTATTGTTGTACTGCCATGCCCCGAAGTGTGTGCTTCTTGTGCCTTGGAATGTGTTGCTATGTTGCTGATACTGTCCGTAGATATTGAGCCTAATCCAGGACCCAATCATGTTGAAAAAATGCTCGCGGAAATTTTAGAGGGCCAAAAATCAATGAGTAAGGACATAAATAAAATAAAAACAACGCAGGCTTCCTTCGGTAACCATTTAAAGGCTATAAACAAAAAGATTCAGAAATAGAAACGACCGTGAAGGCTGTACGGGAAAATGAAAAGAAAATAAAGCACCTAGAAACAGAAGTTAGTAACATAAGTAGTGCTGTGCAGTACACCCATGAAAGAATGGTTGATTTAGAAGATCGCAGTCGTCGGAACAATTTAATCATCTTCGGAATAACAGAAACTACAAATGAAACCATTCACGAACTAGAAACAAGTCCAGCGAGATGTATTTGAAGAGACACTTGAAGTGAAAGTCAGCACAGTTGAACGAATTTACAGAATTGGGAGACAGGGCACAAATAAAATTCGGCCAGGTATCGTAAGATTTTTTTACTACACTGAAAAGATGGAAATATTCAAGAACTGCAAAAGCTAAAGGTAACCAATATCTCGATTGCGGATGATTATTCGGAAGTGACACTACGAAAGCGCAAGAACTTATGGGAGAGTGCAAAAGCGGAAAAAGAAAGTGGCAAGAAGGTTCGCCTCGTGCATGATAAGATTCTGATCGACAATGACACGTTTTTCCGGGACGAAAACGAGAAGCTCCGAAAAAAAAGTTGGTAAGGGAGGGCCAAGCTGGCGTAAAAAAATGACAAAAGAAAAGCAATCCCAGGGATTTCAGTTTGATCAATATTAACATTCGCAGCCTGGCCAACAAAGCCATCGAATTTGAACACATTCTAATGCAGCACAACCCAGATGTTGTTGTCGTGACGGAAACGTGGCTACGCCCTGAAATAAAGGGCTGTGAACTAATCCCTCCTGGTTATACCGTGTTTCGTAAGGATAGGGATACCCCTGGCGGAGGCGTAGCCATTGTTTGCAAAAAAGACATTCAACTGATTGTTACGGATGACTGTCCCAACACCGAAAGTATTTGGTGCAAAACGGTGTTTTTTGGTTTGTGCTCCCTTTGTTATCGGAGCTCTCTATCGACGTCCAAACGCTCCCATTTCATTTTTAGAAAGTCTGCAGGATTACATGTGCAATAATGTTCCTCCTAGCGCCCGTGTCATTATTGCGGGAGATTTCAACTTACCAGGAATAGATTGGGCTGATCTTACAATGGGTTCAACAGACGTTGCACATTGTGAAGCCTTCTTGAACCTCTCTTTCAGTTACGACCTCACGCAAATTGTTCGGGATAACCGAATAATTCACCGACCTCGGAGTCGTTACTTGACCTTGTACTCATTTCATGTAATGTGACAGAATGTAGTGCTTCTGTCAAAGACGAATTATCAGATAATAAATTGGTTTTGCTTTCTGTTAAGGAAGCGCTACCCATGAAGGATTGAAAGAAGTATACTGTCTGTATAAGAGACTATAGTAACGCAGATGATGTCAGCATTTTGGACTCCCTTGAGTTGTCATTGTATTCTTTCGATGGGGTGACTGACGTCAACACTTTGTGGAATAGATTTAAGAACATGGTAAATAGCTGTCTGGACGAGTACGTGCCCAAACAAATCAAGGCAGCAAAAAAGCGCGATCCTTGGATTAACCACAAAATAATTCATCTTAAACGTCAAATAAGACGCAAAAGTCGGAACAGAGAAAAAAACAAAACGGAGATTTCGCAGCTTTCCCGAACACTTAAGCATATGATCGAGACTGCGAAAGAGCACTTTTATTCGCAGACATTACATAATTTTATGAGACATTCACCACAACGTTTCTGGCGTCACCCTGCCCCTTCGCGCGAACAGATACAGTATGTGTGTGTCGACGGCAATATTATGAACGATTGTGCAGAAATTACTGAAAAATACAATGATTACTTTTATTGTGTGTTCGTCGCACCGGAGCCAATGTCCACTAATATTGCTGAGACTCCCACCGATGGTATGTTGCATATGTCTGACATTGTTTTTACAGAGGAGGGAATACTGGCATTACTGCTTAACCTTGACACTAAAAAATCGGCTGGCCCTGAAGGTATCCCAAATTTTATTTTTAAAACGATATGCGGAATGGGTAACTAAGTGTCTCTGTATCATTTTTAAGGCGTCATCAGACCAGCACAAACTACCATCTGATTGGTTGACTGCCAGAATTATTCCTATTCATAAATCCGGTTTCAGACACACCATTGGAAATTATAGACCTATTTCAATTACATCCACATGCTGCAAAATTATGGAACATGTGATATCAAAAGGCTTGTTTAATTACTTTGAAAACGCTAATATTTTTTTTTTCCGAACCAACATGGTTGCAGGCAAAAACTGTCTGCAGTTACACAGCTCATTGAAACTAACATGATTTTTCTAGCGTATTAAACGAGAAAGGTCAATTAGATGCTGTCTTCCTAGACTTCTCGAAAGCGTTTGACCGCGTTCCGCACCTTCAACTTCTTGATAAATTTTTCAGTCTTGGTGTTAACATCAATATAATAAAATTGATTAAATCATATTTAGTAAGAACACAGTTTGTACAGATAAATGCCGCGAAATCCCGACTGTTGCCTGTAACGTCAGGAGTGCCCCAGTGATCGGTGCTAGGCCCTGTAATGTTTCTCAGTTATATAACCCAATATAGTTGTATAACCCCAATATTAAGGTTCCACTTTTTGCAGAAGACTGTCTGATTTACACCACTGTAAACAGCCGAAGTGACCAAATCGCTTTAAATTCTGCAATAAAAAATATTTGTGACTAGTGCGACACGTGGAAAAATGAAAATAAAGTACAGTAAGAATATGTATATAACGATAACAAATAAAATCAAAAATATGCACTCCTTCGAATACGAGATAGATGGCAAGGCTCTAAGCCGTGTAAACCATTATAAGTACCTCGGACTTACCATATCGAGTGATCTAAACTGGAAAACGCACATAGACAACATATGCTCCTCGGCTGAAAAAAAGCTCTGGTGCTTGAGGTGAAAGTAAAAGTTGCTCCAGAACAAACTAAACTAACTGCGTACTTAACGCTTGTTCGTCCTACACTAGAGTACGCGAGCGTAGTCTGGGACCCCTTAAAAACAACCTGATAGAAAGAATTGAAAAAATCCAAAGAAGAGCCGCAAGATTCATCTTATCAAAATACCGATCAACTGATGCCGTAACTGAGATCATTAACAAATTAAACTTGCCTTTACTTACTCAACGCAGGAGGATAGCTAGATTGAAAATTCTGTATCTGATTCATCGTAACTGGTTTAATTTCAATGCCCAAAAATGTATAAAACAGCGAGTGTCCCGAACAGTCAGAAGCAGCCACCAAGAACATATTCTACCAATTCCAGCACGAATAAATTTACATAAATATTCGTTTTTCCCCAGAACAATAGAGGAGTGTAACTCACTGCCACATGAACAGTAGACAATGTAAGCAAGTTTGAAACCGGGATAACTAAACTTTTCACTGCGACTGTAGACACATAGGTTCTACCTTATGGATTCAATTGACCTAAAGAAAACTCTTGTTTGTTGTTGTATAAGAACTGAGTCATCCAGCGACCGCGGCAAATTTGATGGTACCAGGATTTAACAGTGTCTACAGCTCTTCTTGCTTGCTTTGTGCCTATCCTATCACTGTATTACGTGTACTACTGCATTGTGCCTTTTGCGAGTGCTGTACCTTGAGTGAGTCCTCGAGCGCGACCGCATTTTTTTACAGCGAAAGCTGTTATGAGATCACTTCAACGGCCGTTTTTGGCGCCGTAGTTGTCCACCGCCGCCGCCATTGTCCGTAGCCGCTATCGCACGAAGTAAGAAAAAAAAATTTCCAGGATGGAACGAGGTTCGAACCTGGGTCCGCTGCGTGGGAGCCCAGTGTTTTACCTCAGGGCCATGCCGGTGCTTGAAACTGCCTTGCAAAAAGACCCTATACAGGCTTCATGTCGGGAAGGAACCGCATTAACACATGTAATGTAGTGTGGTAGAAGAGTAAAATAACAACCAGGCGTCACACAAGCGCGAATTCTGTAACCGGGCGTCACAAAATGCGAATTGCGCAACGAGTGGGTTGTTGAATGCTTCCATTTCATTACAAAGGCCTCTGCGATAATTCTTCATCGTCATCAGCCACAGCATCAACAAAGTGCACATAATGACTTACAGGTGCTTAGCGAGTACCACGGTTCTCGGCAGAATGAAGAAAAATTGCATAGTGGCTGCTTCCCTACTTCACAAAAATATGATGATTTATAGCGTAGTGGGTTCCTCGCAAGTGCACTTCTATTGGTTGCCAAGGAAGCCCATAAGACTCTTATGATCCATTTCCTCAGGCTCTCAATAAAGTTAATTCCCTCTCTCTCTCTCTCGCTCTCCGTTTCTCCGATTAACGTATGTTATAAAGCGTGGTGGACAGTTAAATAACAACCGGGCGTCACACAATATGAATTACGTAACTAGTGGGTCGTTTAAAGCTTCCAACCCATTACAAAGGGCTCAGCCATAATTCTTCATCGTCATCAACTATCGCATCAACAAAATGCACATAATGCCATACAGATAGTACCTCGCTTCTCCGCAGAATAACGAATAATGTCGTGGTGGGTGCTTCCCAACTTCCCAAAAATTATGATTTGTGGCGTAATTGATACGTTCCTAATGTACTTGTATTAGATTTAGTAGCCACAAGAGAGTTTATAACGGGCTCTAGAAATGCCGCTCTTCCAGCTTTCGCTGTGACTGTGCTGCGCTTTCCGCGCAGGCCTGGCGTTGTTTCTTTCCATTTTTCATATCTTGTTAACGCAACCACCCTGTAACGGCCTACGCCCAACAGCATTGATGAATAAATAAAAAGAAAATAATTTTTCTGCACTGGCATGGGACGTTACATTTCTGCGCAGCGGTGAGGGCACGACGCTTTGCTAAAAGTGTCAAATACAAACTGTAAAGCGGTAACGCCGCAGCAAACCAAGAGATCTAGTAGTCTTCAGCCTCTTGTAACAAGGCACTGCTTGAGTACTTTGCAACGCACCTCACTACCAACGCCTCGCGAAGAACGAAACTGAAACTGTAGAAAAAAAAAACCGTAGACAGCTCGCTAGCTAACGCTATCCAATTCGATGCCTGTACTTCCCATCATTCCCATGTTGGCTGAACGCATAGTTTCCTCAAATTAAGTAGAGGGGATTCGGGCGCTGCGATCTGCAGCCACCATGGGAATGATGGGCAGTACACGAATTTGCCTAATCTTTATGCTTACGGCTTCGAACGAACTTGCGGCTTTCTTTATTGCTGTGTTTTGGCGTTCGTTTCAGATAAAATAAAAATTTGGCAGATCCCACATACCGTGGGAATCGACGTTATGCGAAGCATGCGCGGGATGGTGACTGTGGCGTAATTTTTCACATCGAGCGAAACTTTACGGAATGACGCTATAGAAATATGGAAGTGGTATACGCACACTCATATGTTGAAGAGTCGCATATTATTATATAACCAGTTGTTTACAGTTGTGTAACGATGGCAACAGCAACATGGGTGTTACCGACATCAGACGCGGCAAGCTGATATGTAGTGCTTATATTCTTCAATAGTGGATAGCGCGAATCCGAACAGGACAAAGAAGGAACACAGATGCACAGGACAGGCGTTACTCGCAACTTAGCTTCATTCAGGAAAGTTCCCCTAGATATACACACAGCCGAGCGACACGGGCAGGCGCACTGCACGTAGGTTACAGTCACACTTGCAGTTGTTACAATTGCGTTACAGTTGTTATGCTTATACTTGTCCGTTATGACGGAGAACGCACGCACGTTTCACGAACCCGTGTGTATGTGTAGAAGGGGTTCTTGACAGTTCTCGAACAAGGTCATCATCACCGTGATCAGTGAGCACCAGCAGCTAGACCGGACTTGTTAATCGGATCCGTTCATGATCGCGGCTGTGAGGAGTCTAAGTGTAGTGAAGTGCGAGGTATAGTGCAGCTGGTGGAAATCCTAGATGCCTCTTACGATGAAATGATCTATGATGCCTCATGTTGTGGACGCGGCAGCGAGGTCTTTTGATGCCCTCTTCACATCCAATCCGTCTTTCACGCAATATAAGAACCAAGCATTTTTGGGTCTTGATCACTCAATGTTCAAGACACCGGTAATGATGAGAGGCCTGGTTCGCTCAGCAGGGTTATTGTAGGAAGCAGTGAAGCCCGTTTTAGGGGCGAAGCTCCTTAAGGCGGCACCCGTTCGTCTCTCGTATTCGTCGTGGTCGTAGTAGTGAGTAACAAGTCTTACGCTTTGACCTCCAAGGTGGTGCCGGTGGGAGATTTCTCCTGTGCGTTGTTGAACAATAAAAAATTCGCAGCGTGCGCGTTAACTAAAAGCCGAATTCTTCTGTCTCTCATTCCCCATTAGCAGCCATTGGCATGTTCCAGTAGGAAACGTTAGTAGAAGTAGAACTGTAAGTGTTAGCTAAAAGCCGACTTCTTCTGTCTCTCATTGCCATTAGCAGCCATTGTTTACCTCCAAGGTAGTGCCTGGTGAGATTTCTCCTGTGCGTGATTAAACAATAAAAATTTTGTTCAAAACGCCGTTGATTGATGAAATAAACCAACGAAAGACGCCAGATGTTTTGTAAAAGCAGAACGAAAGAACGCCAGATGTTTTTCTTAAAATGTAGTAGTAGTAGTTGCATGTAGCCACCTCGCCCGATCGTCAACGGGCGAGGTGGACCGGCAACGGCGCGAGGACCCTGCCGTACGAGAGTTAAATCACACTAAAAGACATACTTTGCGGGCGATACACTCTAGTGAGCTTTCAACTTTTCGCCTTAATGTACATGATAAAGAAATTATTTCTACGAAAAACGCAAGGCACACCTTGAGCAATATGTTTGGTTTTGGGACGCTAAATCGAACCATGAGGCGATGCGAAGCCGGAGCACTTGCACGATCGCGTTCCGTTGGCTTTCGTTGGGCATGCTACCGACCTCGCGTCGTGGAACGCGCGTCCTGTCTTCCCTCTAGCCTTGCCTTTAATTCGCACAGGGCGAGCGGGGAATGCGGTCGCTCTTGGCGCTCTTTCGCTCGGGAGCGGACTTCTTCCTTGCATTTCACCGATCACAAGTGATAATGAAGGGACCACGTAAACCAACAGTACAATAAAAGTTTGATGTTTAATATATACACGATGTTTCACACTCTTTATATTATGTACTGGGCGCATTTCACGGAAGAGTTTCACGGTTTACAGATGATTCCCTCCGTAGCTTCGCCCCACTCATCATCATTCACCCCGTGGATATGCTGTGATTTTTTTGCTTAATCCCCGTGGTCCACGTTGCGGACCATGTGGACGAGTGGATGGTATTTGAGCGTCTTCCAGGGGTGTTCTGTCTTCATTTTCCTCACTTTCCTTGCGTTCGCCGCGGTGGTGTAGCGGTTAAGGTGCTCGGCTGCTGACACGAAGGTCGCGGGTTCGATCCCGGCCGCGGCGGTCCATTTGGATAGAGGCAAAATGCTAGATGCCCGTGTTCTGTACGATCTCGGTACATGTTAAAGAATACCCAATGGTCAAAATTTCCGGAGCCATTCGCTATGGCGTCTCTCATATCATATCGTGGTTTTCGGACATAAAACCACAATAAATATTATTATTATCACTCTCCTTGCGTGTCAATGTGTGTGTTCGCGGTTACTGTGTCGGTTGAGACTCTCTATCACCTGTGGCACATACCCGCCTAACACTAACTCTGGTTTACGGGTATGTGCCACACGTGACTGAGAGAAAGAGTTTCATGACGTACGCGACAGGTATTTTGCGTTATTCATGTCATGACCAGTGAATCGTGTTCGTCATACACTAATCCACTGCTAGGCCAATTTTGGTATATTACAAGTTATGGAGACGGCCAGGAGAGCGCCCAGACGTAGGCGGCTACATAGATAGATAGATATGTAGATAGAAACGGCCAAAGTGCCTGAGGTTCGCTAAGAAATGCTTCGCATTTAATAGACCGTTGTGAACTTCGTGACCAGATTTGAATTGGTGAGCCTAAAAATGTCAAAGTGGTAAAGTGGAACTGCTGACTTTTGCTGAACTTCGTTTGCGACAAAACGGATTTAGGCGACGCGGAGCCAAACAGAGCTGAACGAACGAAGTTCAGACAAATCCGTGTACTACTTGTAGCGAGAGAGAGACGTGAAGGCGGCCGACGTGGCCGTGCCGAAATCTCGCCACTTTATTCTAGAGACGACCGACCTTACGACGGCGGCTGCAAGCGTCCTAACCGCCAGGAGCGGGAGCTCGTACTACTGCTCGCTGTGAACTTCGTGACCAGATTTGAATTGGTGAGCCTAAAAATGTTAAAGTGGTAAAGTGGAACTGCTGACTTTTGCTGAACTTCGTTTTGCGACAAAACGGATTTAGGCGACGCGGAGCCAAACAGAGCTGAACGAACGAAGTTCAGACAAATCCGTGTACTACTTGTAGCGAGAGAGAGACGTGAAGGCGGCCGACGTGGCCGTGCCGAAATCTCGCCACTTTATTCTAGAGACGACCGACCTTGCGACGGCGGCTGCAAGCGTCCTAACCGCCAGGAGCGGGAGCTCGTACTACTGCTGGCTGTGAACTTCGTGACCAGATTTGAATTGGTGAGCCTAAAAATGTTAAAGTGGTAAAGTGGAACTTCTGACTTTTGCTGAACTTCGTTTTGCGACAAAACGGATTTAGGCGACGCGGAGCCAAACGGAGCTGAACGAACGAAGTTCAGACAAATCCGTGTACTACTTGTAGCGAGAGAGAGACGTGAAGGCGGCCGACGTGGCCGTGCCGAAATCTCGCCACTTTATTCTAGAGACGACCGACCTTACGACGGCGGCTGCAAGCGTCCTAACCGCCAGGAGCGGGAGCTCGTACTACTGCTCGCTGTGAACTTCGTGACCAGATTTGAATTGGTGAGCCTAAAAATGTTAAAGTGGTAAAGTGGAACTGCTGACTTTTGCTGAACTTCGTTTGCGACAAAACGGATTTAGGCGACGCGGAGCCAAACGGAGCTGAACGAACGAAGTTCAGACAAATCCGTGTACTACCTGTAGCGAGAGAGACGTGAAGGCGGCCGACGTGGCCGTGCCGAAATCTCGCCACTTTATTCTAGAGACGACCGACCTTGCGACGGCGGCTGCAAGCGTCCTAACCGCCAGGAGCGGGAGCTCGTACTACTGCTCGCTGTGAACTTCGTGACCAGATTTGAATTGGTGAGCCTAAAAATGTTAAAGTGGTAAAGTGGAACTGCTGACTTTTGCTGAACTTCGTTTTGCGACAAAACGGAATTAGGCGACGCGGAGCCAAACGGAGCTGAACGAACGAAGTTCAGACAAATCCGTGTACTACCTGTAGCGAGAGAGACGTGAAGGCGGCCGACGTGGCCGTGCCGAAATCTCGCCACTTTATTCTAGAGACGACCGACCTTGCGACGGCGGCTGCAAGCGTCCTAACCGCCAGGAGCGGGAGCTCGTACTACTGCTCGCTGTGAACTTCATGACCAGATTTGAATTGGTGAGCCTAAAAATGTTAAAGTGGTAAAGTGGAACTGCTGACTTTTGCTGAACTTCGTTTTGCGACAAAACGGATTTAGGCGACGCGGAGCCGAACGGAGCTGAACGAACGAAGTTCAGACAAATCCGTGTACTACCTGTAGCGAGAGAGACGTGAAGGCGGCCGACGTGGCCGTGCCGAAATCTCGCCACTTTATTCTAGAGACGACCGACCTTGCGACGGCGGCTGCAAGCGTCCTAACCGCCAGGAGCGGGAGCTCGTACTACTGCTCGCTGTGAACTTCGTGACCAGATTTGAATTGGTGAGCCTAAAAATGTTAAAGTGGTAAAGTGGAACTGCTGACTTTTGCTGAACTTCGTTTTGCGACAAAACGGAATTAGGCGACGCGGAGCCAAACGGAGCTGAACGAACGAAGTTCAGACAAATCCGTGTACTACCTGTAGCGAGAGAGACGTGAAGGCGGCCGACGTGGCCGTGCCGAAATCTCGCCACTTTATTCTAGAGACGACCGACCTTGCGACGGCGGCTGCAAGCGTCCTAACCGCCAGGAGCGGGAGCTCGTACTACTGCTCGCTGTGAACTTCGTGACCAGATTTGAATTGGTGAGCCTAAAAATGTTAAAGTGGTAAAGTGGAACTCCTGACTTTTGCTGAACTTCGTTTTGCGACAAAACGGATTTAGGCGACGCGGAGCCAAACGGAGCTGAACGAACGAAGTTCAGACAAATCCGTGTACTACCTGTAGCGAGAGAGAGACGTGAAGGCGGCCGACGTGGCCGTGCCGAAATCTCGCCACTTTATTCTAGAGACGACCGACCTTGCGACGGCGGCTGCAAGCGTCCTAACCGCCAGGAGCGGGAGCTCGTACTACTGCTCGCTGTGAACTTCGTGACCAGATTTGAATTGGTGAGCCTAAAAATGTTAAAGTGGTAAAGTGGAACTGCTGACTTTTGCTGAACTTCGTTTTGCGACAAAACGGAATTAGGCGACGCGGAGCCAAACGGAGCTGAACGAACGAAGTTCAGACAAATCCGTGTACTACCTGTAGCGAGAGAGACGTGAAGGCGGCCGACGTGGCCGTGCCGAAATCTCGCCACTTTATTCTAGAGACGACGGACCTTGCGACGGCGGCTGCAAGCGTCCTAACCGCCAGGAGCGGGAGCTCGTACTACTGCTCGCTGTGAACTTCGTGACCAGATTTGAATTGGTGAGCCTAAAAATGTTAAAGTGGTAAAGTGGAACTGCTGACTTTTGCTGAACTTCGTTTTGCGACAAAACGGATTTAGGCGACGCGGAGCCAAACGGAGCTGAACGAACGAAGTTCAGACAAATCCGTGTACTACCTGTAGCGAGAGAGACGTGAAGGCGGCCGACGTGGCCGTGCCGAAATCTCGCCACTTTATTCTAGAGACGACGGACCTTGCGACGGCGGCTGCAAGCGTCCTAACCGCCAGGAGCGGGAGCTCGTACTACTGCTCGCTGTGAACTTCGTGACCAGATTTGAATTGGTGAGCCTAAAAATGTTAAAGTGGTAAAGTGGAACTGCTGACTTTTGCTGAACTTCGTTTTGCGACAAAACGGATTTAGGCGACGCGGAGCCAAACGGAGCTGAACGAACGAAGTTGAGACAAATCCGTGTACTACCTGTTGCGAGAGAGAGACGTGAAGGCGGCCGACGTGGCCGTGCCGAAATCTCGCCACTTTATTCTAGAGACGACCGACCTTGCGACGGCGGCTGCAAGCGTCCTAACCGCCAGGAGCGGGAGCTCGTACTACTGCTCGCGCCTCGAGCTCTGAGCATCAGCTGCGCGAGAGGCGCGGCGCGGAAGTGGTAAAACGATGATGATGATCGTGAGGGATGATGATGCCGCTACGGATTACTCCCCCCCCCCCCCCCGCAGAAATGAAGCCGAAATGAAAAACGGTGGGGGCGTATAGGCCTCCCAAGCTCGGCCAGGGGGCGCTGCGTCGCACGCGTTTCGCCGCCTTTCTTGCGAAAACCGGTCGCTCCTGTCCCCACACCAGCCTTTTGACTGCGCTGTCTCCGCACGTTCAGGCACCCTGCACGCGCTGTTCTCTGCTCGCCGTGCACGTGCAGCTTCACGTGTCGCTTGCTCTGAAGGTTTAGAAAGATCCCAGAGATGGAAAAAAAAACGTTTTAACGGTGGGTATCTTACCAAAGGAGGACGGTTGATCGACCACCTTTTCGGGACCGAGCAAGACGTCAAGGGCGATGCTGCTTGTGCGAGCGCTACGTGCGTGCAGATGCTGAACGGGCACATTTCTTTGACATGAGTAGGGAGGTGACTGCGCGAGTTCTGTAATTATGTTACCGGTAAAACGCACATTCGTTGCGGCAGTCGTGTATACTCGGAGCTGTCAGCAACCATCAGCACGCTTTCGCGTGCGTTTTCTATTGATAACTTTTCAATCGCTTGGGTGCCAAGTTTGTCGTGCGGCTTTAAATTTATTATGAGCTCAGTGTGAAGAGCATAAATTTACATCTGCCCTGTTGAGTCACTGGCTGCATCGCAATGCGCAGTGTTCAGTTTCGTGGGAGTTTCACTTTTGCCGAGGTTTGCATCGAATGATAACAACGTCGGATCGCAAGTTTAATGTCGCCTTGGATTTTTTTAGAGCTCCCTTTGACAGCATAATCATATACGCAAACAAAAAATAAATAAATATTTCATGCCCACTTCGACGATGCATGTTTCTTGCAGAGGCGTGTTTCATTTCGAATAATATCGACGCCTGATCACGCACCGTGTTCGCTTATTCGAATGTCGCTTTGGTTGTTTCGACAGCTCGCTTGGTCAGCATCATACTATACAGGGGCGTAGCCAAGGGGGGGGGGGAGGTGGTTCAAACCCTCCCCGAAAATTTTCAATTTTGCTTGCGTATATGTACACGCACACATACAAATTTCGCACGCACAAACATACATAAAGTATGGTTGGACCCCCCCCCCCCCCCCGAAAAAATTTCTGGCTACGCCCCTCTGGGATCGCGCATATGTTTATGATTATGCCGAGATTTGTGCCCAATAATAAGCGCATCTGAATGCGCGAAGCCATCGAAAATTTAATTGCCACCTTGGTTCTTTTTTCAGCTCGTTTCCAAAGCGGCATGCAAGGCTTTTTATTACGTGCCGAACGCATGACATTAATACGAGGCACACCGTGGTGGATTAATTCGGATTAATTTCGGCCACCTGGGTTTCTTTAACGTGTACGTAAATCTAAGTACGCCGGTGTTAGTGCATTTCGCTCCCATCGAAAAGCAGCTGCTGTATGCGTGAATCGAACCCATGACCACGATTTTAGCAGCGCAACACTTCAGCCTTCTAAGCAATCACGGCGTGTCGCATGCAAGGCCAATATAAACGCTCAGTGCAAACATACAGCTTAATTCTGTTTACAGGGAGCCGCGACGGGAAATGTACTGCAATCAGCTGAATTAAACACTTAGTACTCACGGTACGTTATTTAAACTGTGGTGTAATAAGCTCAAATGCTCCGCTGCTGTAACATTACAAATGGTTGACTCGGAAAGCCAGCGCGCAAATCTCGAAACGTACAGCGGCTGTCTATTTGTTGTAACTTCTGTTCACAAACGCACTTCCCTTTCAAATGAGCACGATCATCGCGTTTCTCCCCGTTAATAGTTCGTAATACTGTGTACGACAAAAACTGCTTCAAGGTGACAAGACCGCGAAAGCATCGCGGCGAACTGCCATAATCCACTCTTGACGCCTCTGCTCCTCGGACTGCTTGCATTGGAAACGGTAGACCAGGAAGTTTTCGGCTCTTCGATATTTTTAAACTTTTGTGACAGTTCACAATGCAGCAGGACTGCGTGCCTGCTTTCGAGTACGACGAAGGAACGGCACCCATAGCGTGAAAAATGCGAGATAAAAGCCCCGGGGAGCACGTTCTCCGCGCGCGCGATGGGAAAACCAAGCAAGAGCGACCCGTCCCAGCTACCGGAGTTTTCCCCTCTCTCCGCTGGGGCGGCGGACGGCGCTGCGCAAGCTTGAGCGTTGGAGGCCTATATACAAGAAGGTTCGTGACGCGAGACTAAGTGTCAGTGGGCAGTCCAGGTCGTCAACGTGAGATGACCATCGGAGACCAGTGGGTCTCTGGCGGGCGACTCTGGGAGCTGCGTAGCGGGCGGGGGTCACGACGAATGGACGCTGTAGGCAGGAACAAGGGCGCCCGTCTCTCTGCATGTCGGAACCGATCCCAGAAAGTCGGTTGGGCATGAGGAGAGGTGTTGCACAGGCCACAACAATGCCGGTGACTGCTGGGCGCACTCCGGGCACGGTGTCTGCGGCGCAAGACGAAATACCGGCGGGTACGGTGGCTGTAGACGTAGGGAGGAGGCCTGCACAGCGCGCCTACACAGTGGCCACATGTCGGGTGGGCGGCATCCTGTCTGCTGTGACATCGAGCAGGCATAGTCGCTGCAGGCTCGGATGATGCACCTGTGCGCGTTGAAGCACCCTCGGCAGGTGACACACGAGGGCTCGTGCGCAGGCCTGGATGCTGAATGCGTCGTGGCAGGCGTCACATGTGTGGCTTGCTCTGCCATTGGCGAACCAGCAGGCATGTCGTCCTCAGGCGCTTCCGTCATAGTAGCAGCCTCCTGCAAGTGCGGCCGAAGTTGGTAAGGGGCACGATCTTCTGCTGCGGTAGACGTCGAGGGCGACGCTGGTCGCTGCTGACAAGAGGCGCAGAGCTTAGATGTCGGTGAAAGGCCGTGCTCGGTTACCGCCGACGGCGAAACCTCCGCGAGCGAGGGGCGAACAGCGGGCGAGAGGTTGTCCGTGTCAGCTTCCAGGTCCTGCGGCAAGGTAGCCAGCGTGGAAGCTGAGGTCAGGGACGTGTCGAGAGCCGGCGACGACAGGGACGACGGGTGGATGGCGGGCATGCCTGATGAAACGTTGGCCGAGGGCGTCGAAGAAATGGCCCTCGTGGCGGACTGGTCGATGGCAGCAGCAACGTCGGGTGCGGGAACCTCGGGCGTGAGATCCTGAACATCGTCGGACGGGTCGTCCGGTGCGGGAACCGCTGCGCTGTTGGCCGGACGATAGGTGGAAAGAGACGTAGCCGGGGTAGGTAGGTCGCGGTCATGGGAGGGCTGCGGGCCGGGTGGTACCGCTCGCGGTGGCGGCGGGGAAACCCGGAACTCACGGGTCCCCGGTAGCGGGCGGTACATCTCGCCGTAGCGGGCCAGCACCGCAGCGCAGAGGTCGTCATATGGCTGCGGGCTGGAGGACTACGCGGCGGACAGATGACGCAGCTCAGCCGGGAGGGCGTCAAGCAGGATATCGTGCATTAGTGGCTGCGCGGTGACGCCATTCACCGCGAGGCAGGCGTGGAGCTGCATAAACCACGCTCGGGGGTAGGCCGGGTGAAACGGCCGAACTGGAGGGCAGAGTCGCGGAAGCATGGCAGGGGCCGCTCGGCGAAGGGCGTGTTCTCCGGGTCACCAATTGTAGCGAGAGAGAGAGACGTGAAGGCGGCCGACGTGGCCGTGCCAAAATCTCGCCACTTTATTCTAGAGACGACCGACCTTGCGACGGTGGCTGCAAGCGTCCTAACCACCAGGAGCGGGAGCTCGTTCTACTGCTCGCGCCTCGAGCTCTGAGCATGAGCTGCGCGAGAGGCGCGGCGCGTAAGTGGTAAAACGATGATCATGATTGTGAGGGATGATGATGCCACTACATACCCATCATTCCCATGCTGGGTGAAGCGCCATGCGTTGCAGCTCCCATAGACACTAGCGCCAGAGTTCCCTGTAGTAAGTATTGTAGCAAACTCAATGGTTGAACGATACCATCGCCGGTTTCCTCTCCACGTTATTGTATGAAATTCTATGCAGCGAAAACAGGCGTCTCCGGCACGAAGCCCACCTGCGGTTCCAACAGCCGCCGCTACGCGGCTTTCGATTTCTAACTTATGCATCTTAGCATGCGCAGCGCAACTAACAAAAGAGAAAAGAACAAGTAGACAGGACGCGATGGCGCCCCTATAGACGGTTTTCAGCAGCGGCGCACGGGTGCTGCCAGATGACTGAGGGGCGCAAGAAAACGGCACACAACGAAAAAAATTGGCCGCGTATCTGCGTGCTTCGCTGCAAATATAGTCTAAAGACGATAGAAGAGGCGCTGTGTGACGTGAGTTCTGTGTTGCGGGCTGATAGTCCCGGCGCAGCAGCAGGCGAAGACCGGCGGTGACCAACACGACCGGCGGGGACGCCAGCCCGAACACGCGGTTTGGCGCGAAGCGCCGAAGCAGAAGAAACGTCCGCACTGAGCCAGCACTCTCCACACACTCTTTTATTTACACGTCGCCTGGGTAAAACAGGAATACCAGAGCGGCGCCCCATGGCATTCGTACAGTGCAATACTGAACCGAAACCCAAACACAACAATGACCTCGTGCAGAGCGCACGGAGGAAGGCAAGTTTCAGCGCAGTCGTATTTTCAGCGCAGCTTAATAAACCAGGGTCTCTAGAATTACGTATCTATGTATTTTCTATTAATAGAACACACCACCTAATATTTACCTAGTGATGGTGCGCCTCAGCATGCGTAATGTTTGCTTTTTGATCAACAATGTACACAAGTATGAACCTAGTCAGCTGTTCAAGATGGCTGGCCCTTGGGCAAGTGGTTCAACTTTGGCCGCATGGCTGAATCGAGTGACGTGCCGCCAAACAGAAAGACTGACAGACAGACCAAAATTTCTGCGTTTAAGTTCCCCAAGAAAGACTGTCGTCTTTAAAAAGTGCATGGGACGACACGCGTCGTCCCGTGTACGTCTTTTCGTTGCATGCCGTTTTCTCGTGCCCCTCAGTCATCATGGACAAATAACAACTCGCCCAACTTCTTACTTTGCTGGGTGCTGCCAGGTTTGATGATGTGATCGTAACCGGCCTGCCCCATGGAGGAAGGAAATAAAAAGGAGGGAGCATGGCGTCACGCGATTGAAGTACGGTCCCAAGAACATACTGGCTAGTCCGCCGTCTCCGCTCTCCGCCGCAGCCGGGGAGAGTATTTCTGCAGCACGTTAAAAAAGTCACGTGGTACACGTTGCCGTGTGGCTGTGCTGCCCTCTGCCTGCGCGCGCGGTGTTGGCGGGGTTCTGGCCGTTGCCAGGCGAGCGAGACCGGCGAGACGCGTAGACGCGGTGGCTCCGGCCAGCGCCTCCTCTAGAAGGATGCCTGCGACGTCGCACGCTTTCCCATGGGGACGGGAGGTTCCTCGTAGTTCAGTGCTTTCTCCGGAAGGAGCGCTCGCAGCGACACTACTGCTTCCGCTGGATTCGGAAGTGACGCCATCGCAGCCGGCGGCACGGCCGCTCGGCCGCAGCGGCGGAGAGTAATTTCTTTTCATTAATCAAGTACGCAATAGCCGCGCGTCACATTTCATCTGCTTGACGCACAGCGGGATTCATTGCGCGCGTCATATCGTGCGCAGGCGTCGTCTGCTTGCTTGGCCGCTTCGGCGAGCATTGCCTCCGGGATCGCCGTAGGCAGTGCTTTAATCTCAGAGGCTGCAAGGTATAAAGCGGCCGCCGCAGCGAGCGCTCGCAGCCGACCCTGTTTGGGGGAACGGAGGAGGAGAGAACAGGAGAGGGCCGGGAACCAGCTTTTCGGCTCACGTCGCAGGCATCTTTCTAGAGGAGGCATTGCTCCGGCCATCGCATCGATAGTATGCTCTCCCCTTCTGCGGTAGTGTTATGTTATTTCGGTAGAGTAAAAAGCTGGGCTTGGTGTTCCCTGACTGCTAACACATACAGTGCGATGGAGTTAGGAGAGGCTAGGATAGACGCACATCTTCATTATCTTTGTTTATTGCTGGCGTGCATGCTTGTTGTTCACATTCGACCGTCAGTTCGTGTTGCATATCGTGCTTTAATTGTGTTGTTTCGAGTGAGGGAGGCGTGTCGCGGCATCTGTACGACAAAGCTCATCGGGAAAAGAGACGTTCGGCCGCCCAGCAACGAAGGGAATCCGATCCTGGCTTGCGAGTGGCCGAAGCAGGAGCTCACGGACCGTTTAGCGGCGTCATATTATCATCGCTGTGTCGACAGCTAGCTAAAATAGTACTTAGTAAAAAAGGCATCCCAAAGCCAAGGAAAAGGCACCAGCTCCGCAGTTTCATCAGTCTTCGCGACGCCAAGCCAGTGAAGCTGTGCTAAATTTTACCCTTGAATGTTGCATTTGTGTGCTGTGACGTGCGGCTCATGCAGTCCTGTAGCTCATGCAGTTACTGCGTCATCGCAATGCCCACTGAATACGTTGTAATAACAAAAGGAAACATGGCACTGCCGCAGAAACCGAAGACGGCCGGAGCGCCGCCGCGGCCGCGTCTTCGTCGCCTAGGCAACCGCGACCGCCGCGCGCGGAGCAGCTCTGTGTACCACGTGACTTTTTTAACGCGCTGCCGAAATACTCTCCCCCGCTGCCTCTCGGTGATGCATGCGGCGGTGGCGATGCGGGCAATGCGAGTTCCTTGAGCAGACGATCCTCCCGCGCCTCCCGCGTACGGGCGGGCTGGCGCAGCCGTTTACAACCGCAATTTCGCGTGTTCGCTCAGCTTTGCACGTCAAAGGTCTGTGGTGTTTCCTTTTATTACAAAAGGTGACATTGTGTACGCATAAGTAATGCTGCTTTATGGCTTCGAATTGGGCGCCCACCTTCGCACTTCCTGGTCAGCCTCGAGTCTGGACTAGGAATCAACCCATCTGTTTCTGCTTTCTCACGTAACGCCGCTGTACATTGACAAATCTTCGTCGCTTTCTGGAAGCACTCATTCGACTCTTTCTCGGTGGTCTAGCTGTCTTATCTTTTACTATGCATATCTGTCTCCTTTAATTCTTTAATGAAGGCATGTGTGCTCTCTCCCGCTTGCAAAAGAGAAATCTATACCGGAACCTAAACGTGAAAAGCTGAATGAAAAAGAAAGGCGTAAAGCAGTGCGAGTCCAACATGTGTGTTTACTGATCAGGAAACATAAAATATTATGAGTACCTTGTACTTCACCGACAGCAATAAGCTGCCTCTATACATCAAGTGGCAGCGATGACGTAGTGGTAGAGCATCAGCCTCGCATGCAAGAAGTCTGTGGTTCGAATCCCGGTGCCGGACTATTCCCAACCGAATTTTAAAAAACCGCGTGATGATGAAATTGTGTAAAAAGGGCCTAGGGTGCAGCCTCACTGGCGACCACAGCCAGCAATGCACTCCCTCACCAGAGCAGGATTGGCCACCCTGGTGTAGTACTTGGCCACTAACTCCCACATGAATACACCAATTAACCCTCGGCCCTCAGTCCCCAGCGGCTGCGAAGCAACTGACCAAGGTGGCGGTCAGACCTGCGACGCAGCAGAGGGTGCTAAGAATCTCTGCGTCCGGACAGGCCGCCATTCGAATATGAACTTGGCTACGTATAACGCTAAAACTTTATCTAGTGAGGCGAGTCTAGCTGTACTGTTCGAGGAATTAGATGGTGTTAAATGGGATGTAATAGGGCTCAGTGAGGTTACGAGGCCACATGAGGCTTATACAGTGCTGAAGAAGGGACACGTCCTATGCTATCGTGGTTTAGCTTACAGAAGAGAACTAGGGGGGGGGGTCCTTATTCAAAAATATAGCTAGCAATTATGAGAGTGTGATATGTATCGTAATTAAGTTTAATAAGAGGTACAAGATGAAGGTGGTACAGGCCTGCGCGCCTACATCCAGTCATGATCAACCGGGTGAACGCTTCTACGAAGACGTAGAATCAGCAAGGAGTAAGGTAAAGACACAGTATACTGTACTGATGGGCGACTTTAATGCAAAGGTAGGCAAGAAGCAGGCTGGAGATCATGCAGTTGGGGAATATGGCATCGGCTAGAAACGCCAGAGGGGAGTTACTAGTAGAGTTCCCAGAACGCAATTTACGGATCTAGAATACCTTCTACAGAAAACGGGCTACTCGTAAATGGACGTGGAGAAGTCCTAATAGCGAAACTAAAAATGAAATAGACGTCATAATGTGTGTCCACCCGGGCATTGTAGAGGATGTGGAAGTACTTAACAAGAACAGTAACCATAAAATGGTAAGATCTAGAATTCGACTAGACTTGAGGGAGGAATGGCAGAAGCTGATACGCAAGAAGCCGATTAATGAACTAGCTCTGAAAGGGATAGTACAGGAATTCAGAGTTTCACTTCAGAATATGTACGCGGCTTTAACCGAGGAAACCGACCTTAGCGTTTACGCAATGAATGATAATCTGACTAGTATCATTAAGGAGTGTGCAGTGGAAGTCGGGGGTACAGTCGTCAGAAAGGACACTGGTAAGCTATCCCAAGAGACGAAAAACCTCATTAAGAAACGTCAAGCCATGAAAGCCTCAAATGCAACAGACAAAATAGAGGTGGCGGAGCTTTCGAAGTTAATCAATAGGCTTAAGGTAGCCGACATAAGAAAGTATATTATGGAGAGAATTGAGCATGCTTTAAAGAACGGAAGAAGCCTGAAAGCTATAAAGACAAAACTGCGCATAGGCAAAAAACAGATGTATGCATTAAGGAACAAGTAAGGCAAGGTCACAACCAATATGGATAGAATAGTTGAGGTAGTGGAAGAGTTCTACAGAGATCTGTACAGCAGCCGAGACTGTCAGGATGATAACGTAAGAAGCAGTAATACCCCAGAGGAATCTGACATCCCACCAGTATTTACAGCAGAGGGAAAGAAAGTCCTAAAGGGGATGCAAAGAGGCAAAGCCGCTGGTGAGGATCAGGTAACATCAGACCTGTTAAATGACGGTGGAGAGATTATGTTAGAAAAACTGGCCACCCTGTATACGAAGTGTCTCTCGACGGGGAGGATACCAGTACCTTGGAAGAATGCCAACATTATCTTGGTCCATAAAAAAGGGGGACGTCAAGGACCTGAAAAATTACAGGCCCATCAGCTTACTGTCCGTTTTCTACAAGCTATTTACAAAAGTAATTTCTAACAGAATATTCATGCTATCAATCAGGTGATAGAGAAATGCGCGTAATACAACCAACCCCTATACATAGCCTTCATAAATTACGAGAAGGCATTTCGTTTGGTGGACACATCAGAAGTCATGCAGGCACTGCGGAATCAGGGCATCGACGAAGCCTATATAAACATAATGGAAGAAATCTACAGCGGATCCACAGCCACTATAGTCCTCCATAAAGAAAGCGACAGAATCCCAATAAAGAAGGGCGTACGGCAGGGAGACACGATCTCTCCAATGTTATTCACAGCGTGTTTACAGGAGGTTTTCAGGGCCCTAGATTTGGAAGAGTTAGGGATAAGAGTTAATGAAGAGTATCTCAGTAACCTGCGATTCGCTGATGACATTGCATTGATGAGTAACGCGGGAGACGAATTACAGCTCATGATTACTGAACTGGATACGGAAAGTAGAAGAGTAGGTCTGAAAATTAATATGCATAAAACTGAGGTAATGTGGAACAATCTTGGCAGAGAACAGTGCTTTGCGATAGGTGGCGAGACACTGGAAGTTCTAAAGGAATACGTCTACTTAGGGCAGGTAGTAACCGCGGATTCGTACCATGAGAGTGAAATGACTAGAAGAATCAGGATGGGATGGGGCTCATTCGGCAAGCATTATCAAATGATGAATGGTAGTCTACCACTATCCCTCAAAAGGAAGGTATATAACAGCTGCATCTTACCGGTACTTACCTACGGAGCAGAAACCTGGCGACTTACGAAGAGGGGAGGACGATGCACCGAGCGATGGAAAGGAAAAATTTGCAGTGGCTTAGCTCGGCTATGCCAGGATATACATAGCGTTAGCAAAGGTTCAGCTGATTATTCTTAGCTTTCCAGATGATCTAGGATTATTAGCTTTCTGTTTTATATGAAAGAAGATGAGAATGGTCGCGTGGGGACATGAAATAAAGATGATGTTCAGGCATCGGATGCATCGTTTCTCTCTGTTCTAAATACAACATATTGGCGACGAGATTTCAACCCATGCAAGAGCAAGAGTCCTGGTGATTTCTTCTGCATCACCACAATGAGCATTCCGGGATTGCAACCGCCACCGCCTTTCCTGCCATCGCCTGGTCATCCGGCTCTCCCATGGGACCAGTGGAAGCAGGCCTTTCAGACGTCCATGGTGGCTTCTGGAGCCTCAGAGCTTCCAGCCGAACGCCGAAAAGCTATCCTGCTCACATGTCTTGGTATGCAGGGGCAGCGGATCTTCTCTACACTGAAGCCAGCGGACTTGCAGTCTGGCTCTGCTCCCGCTACTAGTCCTTCGAGCACAGGTGACGCCGGGTCGACGAATGACGCCTATGACTCTGCAGTCGCCCTGTTTTCGGACCATTTCAAGCGTTCAGTCAACGTCATCGTGGCTCGACAACGGTTCATTCGCCGTGCTCAGCATGCAGGTGAGACAGCGGAAGAATACGTCGCTGCTTTACAAATTTTCAACGCCGACTGTAACTTTGGAAGCCTCGCTGATGAGATGCTACGTGATCAGCTTGTCTCGAAAACGACGAATAATCATTTACGTGAGCGGTTATTTTTTGAGGGCTCCTCACTGACGCTCTCACGAGCTATAACAATTGCTAATCAGTACGAAGAAGCCGTGAGTCATGTTAAGGAATTTTGCGACGATGCTTCAGTTCGTCACGTTAAAACAGCGCAAAGCTCTTCTCGGTCTTCTGAACAACCAAATGGACGCACAACTTCTAATAAGTGCAAAGCCAAATCATCTGAGCATCCCGTACAAGGTACGACGAACCTTCGAGCTTGCTGTCGTTGTGGAGCGACTGATCATCTTGTAAACAGTCCTGCATGTAAGGCCCGCCAGCGCAGATGTCATCGCTGCGAGAGGATTGGCCATTGAGATTTTATGTGTAGGTCGTCTGGATATTCAGCTAAAGTTCGACAAGTTGATGACGGCGACGACGCTAGCTCCCAGAGTAGCGGAAAAACAGTTTGTGTTGTCAATGGACACAAGCATGGCATTTACGCATCCGTCGCTGTGGAAGGTCGCTCTGTCTCGTTTCTAGTTGACACGGGATCTTCTGTCACTGTTCTGGCTGAAGAACTCTATCATCCGTTTCTGCAAGCACTTACCCTTTGAAACCTACCTCAGTGCAGCTTTTCGACTACTCCAAGTCAAAGATAAGAGTTCGAGGATGCTTTGTCGCTTCAGCTGCGTTCCAAGACAGAACTGCTTGTATTTTCTGTACGTTGTATCTGAAGGCACCACTGTACTGGGCTTAGACGCCATTGGGGCACTACAGATGAATATTGAAGGTAAATCGCTTCAGTGTCTTGCATTGGCCTCCAGCACTCCTACATTGCCAGCTGAGCTACGTTCAGAGTACGAACACCTGTTTGACAAAAAGCTCGGACTTGCGAAAGGATTCAAACACAAGGTTAAGGTTCGTGATTCCGTTCCGCCCGTTGCCAGCAAGCTACGACGGCTGCCGTTTACCCTTCGTGAACAAGTGTCGGCTGAACTGCAGAAACTTGAAGCCCAAGACATAATCGAGCGCGTTGACGCCTCTCAGTGCTTTTCTCCTATAGTGGTTGTTCGCAAGAAGGATGGTTCTATACAAATGTGTGTTGATCTGCGAGAGCCCAATAAAGCTATAATTGTTGATATCTTTCCACTACCACAGACAGACGAGCTACTGCACAGCTTAGCTGGCGCCAAGCGATTCTCGAAGCTGGACTTGGCGTCTGCCTACCATCAACTAGAGCTCGATCCTGAGAGTCGTGGTCTGACTACCTTCATCACACACGACGGGCTTTTTCACTTTAAGAGAGTACGTTTGGGCTTGGCTTCAGCCCCGTCAGCATTTCAAAAGATGATGCATCTCATACTGAAAGGGTGCAAAGGTGTACTTTTCTACATCGACGACATTATCGTATATGGTCGTTCTCGAGAAGATCATCTTTTAAATCTCCGCATCGTTTTGCAACGACTTTCTAAAGCGGGCCTGAAATTCAACCAGAAGTGCGTTTTCGACGTCACAGAACTAACGTTTCTGGGACATGTTGTGAACGGCAAAGGCCTCTTTCCGCTAGCGTCATCTATCCAAGCGATGAAAGAAGCTCCGGCGCCTTCAAACATCAATGAACATCGTTCTTTGCTTGGTCTGGCGGGATTTTACTCCAAGTCCGTTCACCATTTTTCGGATGTTGTGGAAACTTTACGGGCATTGCTTCGAGGCAACGAGCCATTTGCTTGGACGTCAGCTGCCGAAGAGAGTTTCGTCTGTTTGAAATCAGAACAAATAAAGTAACAGCGCGAATGAAACAAGGACGACAAAGGAACGAAGACCACGGGACAAGCGCTGGCTGCCAACTGAATGTTTATTTCAATGTTTGAAATCACTGCTGACAACTTGCAAGGTTCTACATTTCTTTGACCCGAACCTACCCGTCATCGTCACGACCGATGGCTCCGGGTATGGACTGGGCGCTGTGCTGCAACAAGATAACAAGGGGATTCTACAGACGGTTGCCTTTGCCTCCCGTACCTTGAGCCCACAAGAAAAGAAATACTCTGCAGGCGAACGTGAAGCATTAGCATGTGTTTGGGCCTGTGAACATTGGCACGTGTACCTTTGGGGTCGACCCTTTGTCTTGCGAACCGACCACAGTGCGCTTGTCACCTTGCTGTCAACCAAAGGTGTTGGACATCGGCCACTGCGAATTTCACGTTGGTCAGCGCGACTTCTTTGTTACGACTACACCGTAGAGTATCGTAAGCGAAGCGATAATGTGGTGGCTGAAGCGCTCTCTCGACTGCCTTTGCAAGGAGAAACCAATCAGGTTGCCGAAGATGAGTTTGTTTGCCTTCTTTCTCCGATGCTAACCATTGCAGAATTACAAGCGGAGAGTGCACCTGACAGTACAATCGCAAGAGTCATGGACTTTGTTTTGTCATCTTGGGCTGATAAAGTATCTCTGGAAGCGGAGCTAATGCCATATTTTCATGTACGTGCAGAACTATCCATTCTACACGACTTGCTTTACCGTGGTGACAGGATCGTAATTCCAAGTACCCTTACTCGTCGTTTGATGGAAGTCGCACACGAATCACATCCGGGGATCAGTCGTACGAAAAGCCCTTTGCGAGAGCTGTACTGGTGGCCTCGAATGGATAACCGTGTAGAACAACTGGTTAAAACATGTGTTGTTTGCCAGTCATGTGACAAATCAGCACGGCCAACCGCAGCACCTATACAGCCAGTAGCTTTCCTTGACAACCATTGGGAAAAGATTGCCATTGATATTATTGGCCCATTTGAGCAAGCTCCCATCAATTGCCGTTATGCAGTGACGCTTATTCATTATCACAGCAAATGGTCAGAAGCTTTTTGCAAGACAAGTTTCTACGGCGACGGTCAAGAACTTTCTGCTACAAGTGTTTTCTCGTGAAGGCTACCCGAGTGAAATGGTTTCCGACCACGGACCGCAGTTCACCTCGGCTGAATTTGAAGAGTTCCTTCAGGAACATGGCATACGCCATTGCTTTTCTTCTGTTTACCACCTGCAAGCAAACGGGCTTGCAGAAAGGTTTAACAGAGTCCTCAAATCTGTTGTCCAGATGGCACTATACGAGCGGCGTGATATCCGTGTCGCCGTGACAGACTATTTGGGGTCCTACCGCTGCACACCTCATGCCACAACGGGAGTTGCGCCCGCCGTTTTGCTGCACGGACGACTGCCATGAACACCCTTAAGCGTTGTTGGATTACCGGATTCTTCATTTCACGAAAATACAGCACAGGCGATGAAATGGCTGCGTCAGCGTGTCAGACAAAACCAAGCTTCTTCTAAACTTTACACAGAATGCCGTCGCGGAGCCCGGACAAGACACTTTGCCGTCGGCGACTACGTCCGCGTGAGAAAGTCGTCAGTTCACGGGAAAATATCTTCGCGCTTTTCGGAACCGAAGAAGATTATTGAGCAACAAGGGCCAGCTTCATTTCTTTTGGATGACGGGCGAGTGTGGAACGCCTTCAAATTTCGAACGATACACCCAGAAGCTGCGGAGAAGTGCACAGGCAATCGACCTGGTATTCTAGAGTGGACTCTACCATTACCTGACGAGTCTCTTCAAGGTGGTGCATTTCCTGCGAGTGAACAACATGCTGACTCTCCATCTACGTCACGTCAAGAAATAGCAGCACAAGCCAGTAGTGAATCAAGTACTCAGCCGTCTTCACTGCAGGACAAAATGACCGGCCAACCACCACGGAAGAGCGCACGAGTTAAAAAAACTCAGTTGAAGCTCAGGGACTATGCGTTACGCAACCGATAGTTTTTCCTTTATCAACCGGGGAAATGTTTTATATAAAAGAAGATGAGGATGGTCGCGTGGGGACATGAAATAAAGAAGATGATGTTCAGGCATCGGATGCATCGTTTCTCTGTTCTAGATACAACACCTTCTTCTGTTCATTCTTCGTACGCTGAACCGCTAATTGCCAGGCAACTTTTTCGGGATCCGATGAGATAAGCTTCTCGGCTCTTTTGCGCCGTCGAGCAGCATTTGCGCTCTCCTTCTCCATGGCGTTACCCACCTGCAAACGCCAGTCAGAGGCGCTATCAAGCGGCCCCAGCAGAGCGTCAGACGGCGACTGCACAGCGAAGGCGAACAGCTGTGCGCGCGCCCGCGCCACTGTGTATGGCTACGACGTCACTCCTCTCGAATGCGGCGCAGACCAGCAGCGGCGAGCCGCGCTCGGTGGTGGCGGAGTCTGCGCGCGGGCCGGCGCCAGCCCGTCTGCCGCGCCTACGACGCCACTCGCGCAGACCAGCAGCGGCGAGCCGCGCGCGGCGGTTCGGAGAGCGCGTGAGATGCCAGCTCCGGTGACCCAGCTGTGTGACATCACTGATCCTCGCGCATGCGTAGCACGGCTCATGACGTTCCACGCGAAATCGGCTCCAGCTAGGCAAGAGTAGCTAAAGCTACAAAAATGATAGGTGTAACCTTAAGAGACAGGAAGAGGGCAGAGTGAGTCAGGGGACAAACGGGGGTCAAGGTTATCATAGTTGAATTCAAGAAGAAATGGATATTGGTCGGGCACGTAGCACGTCGGCAGGATAACCGGTGGTCATTAAGGGTAACTGACTGCATTCCAAGAGATGGCAAACGCGTGAGGGGGAGACAGAAAATTAGGTGGGTAGATGGGATTAAGAAGTTTGTATGTATAACGTGGCAGCAGAAAGCACAGGACCGGGTTGATTGGCGGAACATGGGAGAGGCCTTTGCTAGAGTGACCTAGAACAGGGGGAGTGTCCAAGGCACCGGCTCCCGCGTGGGCCTTTTGCCCTGAACTCCCGCGACGCGCCGCTTCTGCGCCGGAGCCGTAGGCTTTCCGCGCTCGGGAAGCGCCCGGAAAGCCGGGGGCGTCTGCTACGCGCTGTAGTTTTTTGCGCCGCGGTTCCACACAGGGCACTTGAAGTCTACTTAACTTTTATAATGCGGTGCGGAATGGAGCTTATCCATCTTTAAGCATTGCGTTAGTGCTAGGGCTACAACAGAATGCAAAAAATCATGTGTCAAGCGGCATCAGCGTGGTCTAGTTCCGGTCACAAAGTTCGAGAACGTAGGTGCGCGTGTAAAAACGCGCAAAACGGACACGCACAAGCAAAGAACGAAAAAAAACTTTATTCGCACGAGCAATCGCGCAATAGCATCACGCATGCACGAATTAAGAGTAATAAAAAAAGTCAGTTTCGCCGCAAGGGCGAAGCAATGAATGCGATAGCAAGAAACATGCTATACGAAGTAAGGCTCGCAAATGGATACTCTCAGTTTGAACAGCGCTCCTGTTGCAAAGGCGGCCGAAGCAGCGAAGGAAACTGGTATGCTTCAATCGAGCTGTGGCACTTGATAGTTCGTGCTCATCGTCTGTTTGTTCGTTTGGCGGCGTCCGTTGAGCTTGAGTGACTTTCGTACGCTCCGTAACATGAGCGCGGACACCACGGTGAAAGCTTTCAACAACCCTCTTCCCCTCCCCACGAGAAAAGCGCGCGAGCAGACAGCGGAAGGGCAAGGTTCTCCCTGCGAAAATATAAGAAGCGAGCGAGCTCGCCGACGACTTTTAAATGCGCCCGTCGTGCTCCTAGCGCCATCTCGCTGGTAATGAAGAAACGCTTATAAGCGCCAGCCGTCTCTGAGTCCGTCCAGCGGTAAAGGGTGTGTATATAACGCTCGCCGTTAGCTACGTGGAGGATCTGCGCTTCGTGGCGTAGTGGTTAGCGCCACTCGCTGCGGAGCAAGAAGTCCTTGGTTCGATTCCGCGCTTCGGAAGCATTTCTCTGAATTATTTTTCTTTGGGGCTTTGATATATATATATATATATATATATATATATATATATATATATATACACAGTGCATGACGGCGACGGCAAAATCCAGCCGAGACTGTCCATATAATTGCTATCGCAATAAAAGTAAAATGCACGTGCAGTCAGCTGAAATACTTGCGCGCAGTGACCGCTTCACAGAACGAGCTTTTTACTCATAGTCGCCACTGGTTTGCTAGCCATATGCACACCGCTTTATTCAACAATTCATTAGCCTCCACTAGCTCTTTATTATGGACGGAGCACACCAGGAAGACGCAAGAGAAACAAAAAAAAAGAAAAAAAAGAGTAGAGACGGTTATACGAACGCAATGCTGTTGGCTTATTTTTGCTTCTGAGGTAGCGTACAACAAGGCTCACCGTGCGCAAACATTTGAAAGAAAGGCAATGCCAGGTAAACTAACCTTATTCCACAAGTTTTTGCGTAAAAGGCGTAATATAGAAAAATGCTTTACAAATATCCAGATATCATGAAACAAAGTTACAAATGCCCCCATTCTTGCTGTACAAGCTGCCTGAACCGAAAATACGGCAAGAAATTGACAAATAGAAGTGTAATAGCTCAGCCACTTCAGAAAATTGTTCAAATGCAGAGATCCCTTATGTACCTAGCCTGAAAGAAATGCAACATGCGATAATATATATATATATATATGCATTGGATCGCTGAACATTAGTATGGAACGTTCGTGCGAGATGCATGCATTGCTTCAAGCCTTCACCATACGACATAAAAACAGTTTCAAACAACTCATTCTCAACTTCAGATGTTTTCACGGTTCTCGGAGGTTAGCGTTCGCCCGGTTCAGAGACTTTACAAAAAGATGTGGACGAGTAGTTACATAAAATAGAATTGTTACATAAAATAGAACAAGGCACCCGACCGCAATTTCCCGCTTATTCCTGATGACCTCAATATAGCGTTCACGACAATTTCGTGCTGAAGCTCCGGAGTACTTAAATAGCGAGTCTACTCAACTCGAATAAATATAAAGAGATGACCAGACCGGTAAAGCAAGCCTATTTTGTCTCGCAGACGCGTACAATCAGCTGCTCTGAACTGAGAATGACGTTTGTTTTCGAGCGATCGCTCGTAACATGAAGTGAGGCATACACGATGTTGCACTGTTATCGTTTCTTTTTCTTTGGTTTGTCTTTTTTTAAGGCTAGAGCCTTAGATGCCTCATAAGATACGAAAATTGACTGTCGGCATCCCGCGTAGCCAACACGAGTGATGCATAAAATCACGCGATGACGTCGACAGAACTTGTGACGTCACTATGACGTCATTCAACGTGACGTCATATGATGGCGCCACCACGTGACATGGTCGCTTTGCATTGCCTCCGTGATTGGGGGGTGATCACGGAGGCAATGTAAAAGCAGGTGAGGTGCAGAAAGCTTGCAATGCCTTCGATCCTGTCGGCAGTACGAAACCACGTTATGTGCAGAAAGCTTTCGTAGAGGGGCGAGGGAGCTTCAATACATCGACTGACGAAACAGATGGCTTTGATTTTCGAGTCATGTCAGGCGAATGCATAAGGGACCATGTTTTTTTTTTCATGTAATTTTTTCGCACCTATGCGGTCAGCTCTTGAAAATGTATGGGTAAGTCTTACATGTTGATATCAATATTGGTGACCACAGCGTTTTTATCACCTGACAGAAACAAATCGTCAGACCACACGCAGCACATCGTCAGAATTATTTCTGGCTACAGAAAGCGGGTTTGCGCGCCACACACCATATTATTATTTTTAGTCGTTACGCAAACGGCAAGCATGTCAAGTTAGTGATGCCGTGACCTATCGGTCATGTTGGGCATACGTACATTCGTGCCCCTCCGTGCCAATTTTCGTATATACCAAGTGAACGAGACGCGAGTTACGTGAGTAATTTTTTACTTTTGGTACCGCGGCCACGCCGACTGACACATTCGGCTTCGCATGAAATGGCTTGAAACAGGAGAGCGCCGGAGGCAGCCTTGTAAAACAAATCGAATGCACGAAATCAAAGATAGGATATGAAGGGTGAAAACGCGTAGCATGCATGAGCTATAGTTACTACGTGCATATATGTGCAACCGTTCTCCTGGTTATCTCCAGTTTCTTCTCTCCTGCAGCAAGTTTACGTTCGTCATTCCACACGAAAGTAAGTTAAGCGCCTTTTCTCACGATGAAGTACGCGCAGGATGCGTTCCTCAAACAGCCACGCAAGTGTGGACCAATCGGTGACAAACCAGCTGAAAGGATATATTGTCACGTGGTCGTGACGTCGACGAAGAGAGCAGTCGGCGTTTGCAGAATGAAACTGTTTATTTGGGCCGAACTTGTGGCCGGGAAAATGAGAACTAGAACTACAGCAATACACGCTGCACAATGATAGCGGCGAACAGGGCGTCGTCCGTCGATCAACTGACAAGCGGTCACGCGCGTCGGCTTTTATACAGGCGCTATCGAACTTTCCAGCAATATCGCTGGTGGCGGCGTTATCTCTAGACAAAGCTGGAACATTCGCGTGCGGGGCGCAATCTTAACAAACCGATCTACTACAATCGCGACGCTTCTAGAACACTACTTCGCGGATAGCGTCGAGCGTTGATAACCGTCCCTGCCGGTCAAACCCGAATACATCAAAACAAGACAAGAAGTGGGCGTGGCATTGCCCCCCTCTGAAAAGCATCGTCCCGATGCTTGTGAAGGAACATAGAGAAGAAAAAAAAAACAAGTGCATACACAAATAAATTACTATAACAAAGGAAAAAAAATAGAGTCCCCAGGCTCGCTAACGCGCAAAAAACGGCTTAAGGCGCACGACATGGACGACTTCAGGTCGCGCACGGCGCCGCTGAGAGTTCGTAATGCCGTCAGGGACAACCTCATAGTCGAGTGCGCCGAGGCGTCGAAGTACCCTGTACGGTCCGAAGTATCGTCGAAGAAGCTTCTCACTAAGTCCTCGTCGGCGTATTGGCGTCCATACCCATACACGGTCACCGGGTTGGTATTCCATGTGGCGTCGGCGAAGGTTGTAGCGGCGGCTGTCAGTCGTCTGCTGGTTCTTGATCCGTAAGCGGGCGAGCTGTCGTGCTTCTTCGGCGCGCTGTAGGTAGGTGGTCACGTCGATGTTTTCCTCGTCGGTCACGTTTGGTAGCATGGCGTCGAGCGTCGTTGCCGGGCTCCGTCCGTAGACCAACTTGTATGGCGTCATCTGCGTCGTTTCCTGTACGGCCGTGTTGTACGCGAAGGTCACGTACGGAAGGATGGCGTCCCACGTCTTGTGTTCGACGTCGACGTACATGGCCAGCATGTCGGCGATGGTCTTATTTAGACGCTCGGTGAGGCCGTTGGTCTGTGGGTGGTACGCGGTGGTGCGGCGGTGGCTTGTGTGGCTGTATTCCAAGATCGCCTGAGTCAGGTCAGCCGTGAACGCCGTACCTCTGTCGGTGATGAGAACCTCTGGGGCGCCGTGTTGGAGGACGATGTTCTCAACGAAGAACTTGGCTACCTCAGCGGCACTGCCTTTGGGCAGGGCTTTTGTTTCGGCGTAGCGGGTGAGGTAGTCGGTAGCCACGACGATCCATTTATTTCCGCAAGTCGACGTTGGGAACGGCCCCAGGAGGTCCATCCCGATCTGCTGGAATGGTCGCCGAGGAGGCTCGATCGGCTGAAGGAAGCCTGCTGGTCTTGTGGGCGGTGTCTTCCGTCGCTGACAGTCTCGGCACGTCCTTACGTAGCGAGTGACGTCGACGGCAAGGCGCGGCCAGTAGTACTTTTCTTGTACTCGTGCGAGCGTTCGGGAAAGTCCGAGGTGTCCAGCCGTTGGGTCGTCGTGCAGGGCATGCAAAATTTCTGATCGCAGTCCCGAAGGTACAACGATAAGGTAGCTGGCTCGGGCCGGAGTGAAGTTCTTCTTTACGAGGACGTTGTTTTTCATGGAAAATGATGCCAATCCTCGCCTGAATACTTTTGGGACAACGATGGTCCTGCCCTCCAGGTATTCCACTAGACCCTTCAGTTCCGGGTCGGCTCGCTGTCGTTCGGCGAAGTCTTCGGTACTTATGGCTCCCAAGAAGCTGTCATCATCCTGGTCGTCGGGCGTTGGTGGGTCGACGGGGGCACGAGACAAGCAGTCGGCGTCGGAGTGTTTCCTTCCGGACTTGTACACGACAGTAACGTCAAATTCTTGAAGTCTTAGGCTCCACCGTGCGAGGCGACCTGAAGGGTCCTTCAAGTTAGCTAGCCAACACAAGGCGTGATGGTCGCTCACAACTTTGAAGGGCCTGCCGTAGAGGTAGGGGCGAAACTTTGACGTAGCCCAGATGATGGCGAGGCACTCCTTTTCTGTTGTGGAATAGTTCACCTCTGCTTTAGACAGCGACCGGCTAGCATAACTGATAACCCTTTCCAGTCCGCCCGTCCGCTGCACAAGGACGGCGCCGAGTCCTATGCTGCTTGCATCGGTGTGAATCTCCGTATCGGCGTATTCGTCGAAATGCGCAAGTATCGGAGGTGTCTGCAGGCGTCGTTTCAGTTCATGAAATGCGTCGACTTGCGCTGTTTGCCACCTGAATTCGGCGTCGGTCTTCGTGAGCTGCGTTAGTGGCTCGGCGATACGTGAAAAGTCTTTGACAAAGCGTCTGTAATAGGCGCACAAGCCGAGAAATCGGCGCACGGCCTTCTTGTCGGTGGGTGGCGGGAAAGCTGCGATGGCAGCTGTTTTCTGCGGGTCTGGGAGCACTCCAGTCTTGCTGATCACGTGACCCAAAAACAAGAGCTCCTCGTACGCGAAGCGGCACTTTTCTGGCTTCAGGGTGAGCCCGGAGTTCTTGATTGCTTGAAGTACGGATTGAAGTCGCTAGAGGTGTTCGTCGAAGTTCGAGGAATACACAACGACGTCGTCCAAGTAAACAAGGCAAGTCTGCCACTTCAAGCCAGCTAATACAGTATCCATGACTCGTTGGAAAGTCGCAGGTGCCGAGCAAAGACCGAAAGGCATGACCTTGAACTCGAACAGGCCGTCCGGTGTTATAAAGGCGGTCTTTTCTCGGTCTCTCTCGTCGACTTCAATTTGCCAGTAGCCGGTCTTGAGGTCCATCGACGAAAAGTAATTCGCGTTGTGGAGTCGATCCAGGTGTCGTCTATCCGTGGGAGAGGGTACACGTCCTTCTTTGTGATTTTGTTCAGGCGACGATAATCGACGCAGAAACGTAGGGTCCCATCCTTCTTCTTCACTAACACCACGGGAGACGCCCACGGGCTGTTGGACGGCTGGATGATGTCGTCGTGTAGCATTTCATCGACTTGTTTCTTAACGGCCTCCCGTTCCCGCGTCGAAACCCGGTAGGGACTCTGACGGAGTGGTCGAGCATTTTCTTCTGTTATGATGCGGTGCTTAGCAAGGGGCGTTTGTCGGACCCGCGATGACGACGAGAAACAGTCCCTGTATTCCTGCAGAAGGCGTCGAAGCTGTTGCTGTTGGCGAGCGGGAAGACTTGGGTTTACGTCGAAGGGTGGCTCAGGGATCGTCGTCGTAGCTTCGTCAGAATCCGAAAATGCAAACGCATCGCTGACGGCCGAGATTTCTTCGATGTATGCAATCGTCGTGCCCCTGCTCAGGTGTCTGTATTCCTGGCTGAAGTTCGTTAGCATCACGCTTCCTTTTCCTTCATGCAACCGAGCAATGCCCCTTGCGACGCAAATGTCACGATCTAGCAGCAAACGCTGATCGCTCTCGATGACACCTTCGATGTCTTCAGCTTTTTCGGTGCCGACGGAAATAATGACGCTGGAACGCGGCGAATGGTCACCTGCTCTTCTATCACATTCAATGCATGGTTCCCTGGCGTCACGCGGGGCGGGAGCGCTTTATCTGAGGTTAGTGTTATCGACTCGGACCTCAGGTCGATGACGGCGCCGTGTTCACTTAGGAAGTCCATTCCAAGTATTGCATGCCTGGAGCAGTTTTGTAGTATTACAAAGCTCGCAGGATAAGTCCGGTTATTGATGGTGACTCTCGCCGTGCAGACACCAATCGGCGTTATCAGATGGCCTCCAGCGGTGCGGATTTCGGGGCCTTCCCAAGCGGTCTTAACCTTCTTCAGCTTCGCGGCGAACGGTCCACTGATGACAGAATAGTCGGCTCCGGTGTCGACGAGAGCTGTGACGTGGTGGCAGTCGATAAGGACGTCGAGGTCGCTAGTTCGTCGTCTTGCATTGCAGTTAGGTCGTGGCGTCGGGTCACGGCTACGTCGGTTTGTTCCGCTGCTTCCCCGTTGCGTTGTCAGGTCCACTTCAGTCCGCGAGGCTTCGTCGTCAGGGCTCTGTCTGGTTCGCGTCGGGTCTTCAAGGTTTCGTCGTGGCGTCGTCGTCGGCGGCGGAGGATCTTCGATGTTTCGTCGTACAGCAACCGCACCTCCATCGGTTGCTGCCCTTAGTTTTCCGGATACGGGCTAGGCGACCGGCCCCGGAACGGGCCAGTGTACTGGCGGCGTTGGGGAGAGGCGTAGCGGCCTGGCGACGGCGATCGGGAAGGTCCTCGGGGGGTCCAATGCGCTCCTGCCAGATAGTCGGCGATGTCACGTGGTCGTTCACCCTGCTGTGGACGCGGCGCGTCGATGGCGAACCCACGCAGTCCCATCCGTCGATACTGGCAGCGGCGGTAGGTGTGGCCAGCTTCTCCGCAGTGGTAGCAGAGTGGACGATGGTCGGGGGCGCGCCAAACGTCGGTCTTCCTCGGCGTGTATCGCTGGCCGGTTGGCGGGCGGTATGGCGTCGGTGGTGGCGGCGGTGGTGCCTGGCGGCGGAACTGCTGGGGCGGCGCGGCGTCATGACGCGGGCGAGGAGGGGGGGCGTTGCGTCGGGCTGCAGCAGCATAACTCATTGCTTGAAGCTGCGGCGGTGCCGGCTGAGGAACACCCAGTGACTCTTTGATTTCCTCGCGGACAATGTCTGCGATGGAATCCACTTGAGGCTGCGGCGAAGGTAACAGCTTGCGCAACTCCTCCCGCACGATCGCTCGGATGGTTTCGCGCAAGTCGTCGGTGGCTAGTGAGTGGACTTCGGAATAGGTTGCAGACAGCGGAGGGCGGTTGTACTGTTTCGTCCGCATGTCCAATGTCTTTTCAATAGTCGTAGCCTCGGTGAGGAATTCGGCGACCGTCGTGGGCGGGTTGCGGACAAGTCCCGCGAAAAGTTCTTGTTTTACACCCCGCATGAGCAGGCGAACTTTTTTGTCTTCCGCCATCGCAGCGTCGGCCTGACGGAAAAGTCGAGTCATCTCTTCCGTGAAGATGGTGACGTTTTCGTTTGGCAGCTGCACCCGGGTCTCCAGCAAAGCAGCGGCCTTTTCCTTGCGGACGATGCTCGCGAAGGTATTGAGGAACGTCGTCCGAAAGAGGTCCCAGGATTGAAGGCTCGATTCATGGTTTTCGAACCACGTCTTCGCGGCGTCTTCTAAGTAGAAGTAGACGTGGCGCAGCTTCTCTTCAGTGTCCCAGTGGTTGAAGGCGGCGACTCGCTCGTACGTCTCCAGCCAGCTCTCCGGGTCTTCAAAAGACGATCCACGGAAAGTTGGTGGCTCCCTTGGCTGTTGCATTACTACCGTTGTAGGTGGCAGTTGGTCTGTCATCGTCTCGGCGGTAGATGTGACGGTCTTCGGCTGCCTGGCGTTTTCGGGAAGGAGCCCGTACTCTGGTTGTAGTCCCTTCTGCCGGCGGCTGGTTCGAGGATCCGGGTTGACCTTAGAGTCGTCTTCTTCGCGGCTTGGGCTTGGGTCAGCGCTCCGCGGTGGCGTCCGGATCATGAAGCAGCACCTCCACCAGATGTCACGTGGTCGTGACGTCGACGAAGAGAGCAGTCGGCGTTTGCAGAATGAAACTGTTTATTTGGGCCGAACTTGTGGCCGGGAAAATGAGAACTAGAACTACAGCAATACACGCTGCACAATGATAGCGGCGAACAGGGCGTCGTCCGTCGATCAACTGACAAGCGGTCACGCGCGTCGGCTTTTATACAGGCGCTATCGAACTTTCCAGCAATATCGCTGGTGGCGGCGTTATCTCTAGACAAAGCTGGAACATTCGCGTGCGGGGCGCAATCTTAACAAACCGATCTACTACAATCGCGACGCTTCTAGAACACTACTTCGCGGATAGCGTCGAGCGTTGATAACCGTCCCTGCCGGTCAAACCCGAATACATCAAAACAAGACAAGAAGTGGGCGTGGCAATATACAAAATACCCGTTTCACAACACAAACTAACAAACGCGTTCTCTGTGTGATGAGTCGCTGCAGTATTATCTTGCAGAGACGCAGTATTAAATATAGCCCAAATCTCCGCAATTTTAGCTAATAGCCGCCAAAATATCACGCGCGTAGCAGACGCTCGCCCCTTTGACGCGGCTTCCGCCGCGGAGAAAGCCCACGATGATGATGATGATTTGGGGCCATTCCCTTTGTATCGTGCGGGCAAGATTAATGGTGCGATCTTTTACGCGTTCCAAAATAAACACGGAGGCGTGGCATTACATTCAGCCGCACGTTACCGCCCGCGATTGGTCAATGCAGGGCCGTGACGTCTGTCGCGGTTCACATGGGCTATTCGCGTGCGGCTGGATGTAACGCCACGCCTCCGTGTTTATTTGGAATGCGTAAAAGATCGCACCATAATTTGCCCTAGCCAGCGAACAAAAAAAAGAAAAAAGAAAACAAACAAACAAAAACACACACACACAGCGGATCCGGCACGGCAGCGCCGCGGCGCGGAAGTTGACCGCCAAAGGCCCTCGCTCCTCCCATGTATTCACACGGCGCTTTGGACACTCCCCCTATTCTAGATCACTCTACCTTTGCCCTGCAGTAGGGTGCCCTAGAATAGGGGTAGAGTGTACTAGACAGGGGTAGTGGGGCGAGGGAGAGCCGGCGGCAATGGCGCGCAGTGAGCCTCAAAGTACGGAAATTCTAACCAGCCGCGTGGCGGCGTTGCTGTGCCTTTCACCTGGCACTGGCGGCGCGCATGCCGGGCGCGGTCAGTTGGAATGTTTGGCGCGCCTCGACATGTTCTACAGAACTTTTTGGCATTATCGCCTTTGCGTGCTGTTTTTTGCGTGAAAGTCTCGCAAGATGAGCAAACCACGTCACAGAAATTACTGTTTTCCACCTGGTTGCAAGACAGGATACGGTGGTGTGAAAAATGTCCCTAAACTGTCTGTTTGGTGTGCCCGAAGACATCGAGCGTCGTCGAGTGAGGGAGTGGAATCTCCGCCGTGCAGACAAAAGCGACTGACGCTGTCTGCGAACTTCATTTTGAAGCAAAGTATATATTGTGGGACAAAGTACAAAGTATTGAGGGACAAAGTACAAAGCCTGAAGCAAAGTATATTCTTAGGCGTCACAACTAAGAAAATCGATCAGCTGCTCATGCAAGGCAAGTTGGATGAAGCACAGAAATGTTTGGTTTTAACCCCAGCTCCTTGCAGTCACCACTTGTATTTAGTTGTGGAAAAGAGTGACTCACGGCTGGTCTGCTACATGGCGGGTTATGTAGCCACGAAAATTGTTTTGAAGTGTGACTGTTCATCATGCAGGAATCTTCACCTAAATCCAAGTGAGGTAGCGGAGAATCGGCTCCCGTCAGGGTTCACAGAGCAATGTGACCGGGGCGGTCTTCTATATCCATCGAAGGAGCTTCACACCTCCATCTCTACAGTTGAGGACCTATTCACAGAATGTTCTAGCGTCAACAGGCTTCAAAGAAACAGCATATCTGATGTTGTGGCCCTTGTAAGCAAGGAATTTCTTCCTTGCAACATCGTGGGATTTCACAGTGAGGATAGTCTCAAAGTTGTTTCTTTTAACAGCGGAGCTGTTTAAGCTAGCCGTAATTTGTGTGTTCAGCCTGCCAGAAAAACTATCATAACAAAAAATTGGTATGTGCCACAGAAATTGGGTAAATCCCACTATACTCACCACTGGTCTAAAAATTACGAAGGCAACAGCTAGCCCAACAAATCATAAACGCGTATGTGCCACAGAAAGTGGGTAAATCCCACTACTTGAACACATGTAGCATTCTTGAACACATAGCAGGGCTGCGTGAAAAAACACAGACGAAGGGAAGTACGCAGGACGGGCGCCCAGTTTCACTGTTTCCAGCCTTGCGTGGCTTAGTGCAAGCTTCGCCCATTTTTTTTAATGTTCTTACACGCCTGCACCTTTTGGTTAAAGGCCTCAACACTGCTAACAGCACTAAGCGTCAGAGAGCCAAGCACATTAAACTGAGCAGGACTACTTAGATAAAAAGTGTGCGCAAATTCATGAGCCTTCAACTCGCTCACGCACGTTTGCTGCCGATGTATCCTGTTGTGAATAAAATGTTCCTGCTTGTTTTCAAATGCAATAAACAGTTTTGGCAGACTGATTTGTTGATAAAGTACGCGGATTTACTTTTAAAAACTGGATAAGAGCGGGGGTGCATGAACAGGTTCGTAGGCGGCCAGCCCAGCGCACTCGCGGCGCCCATGTGAAAGTCGCAGTGGCGCCATCTTCCGTCGTCGATGTAAATGGCCTCACCGGAGAGCTCGCCCTCGTCCCACTACCCCTATCTAGTAAACTCTAATAGGGGGAGTGTCCGAAGCGCGGGCTCCCGCGCAGGCCTTTTGCGGTGAACTGCCGCGCCGCGCCGCTGCTGCGCAGGACCCGTGGGCTTCCCGCGCTCGGGAAGCGCGCGGAAAGCGAGGGGCGTCTGCTACGCGCTGTAGTTTTTGCGGTGAGTTTCCACACAGGGGACTTGAAGTCTACTTAACTTTAATAATGCGGTGCGGAATGGAGCTTATCCACCTTCAAGCGTTGTGATAGTGCTGGGGCAACAACAGCATGCAGAGAATCATAGCGGCATATCAGCGTGGGCTGGTTCAAGTGTGTGGGATCTGTGATCGGGTGTTCTCATAATCGCCGGCTCTCAGAGCACACGGAAGACAGCAGACGCGGTCGGTTCAACGAACACATTCAAGTTTATTACACACTGCTTTTACATTCGGCGAGCTCGCCGGCCGAATCTTATTACAATCTAGTCACTCCCTAAAAACAATTACACGCGGACAATGAATACTTGGATAACATAACACACATTCAACAACGTAACACATGAAATACACCATAAGATACAAGCAATAACCGCGAATGCGGCGTGCGAGGACGCACGACTCACCGACGAGGGGCCCCGAGGGAAACGAGCCGCGGTATCGTCCCCCTGCGGGACCCACCGCGGGAGCCGCCGTCGACGCCAGCCGCCAAATCCCAAGAGACTTCCTTTTTCCCGCCCGGCGGCCGCGGCGGGCTCGCTCGCTTCTCTCCGGTGGCGCGGCCGTCGCTCACGCGCGAACCCCAACGCTCGCGAGCCCAGCGCCACTGCCGCCGACGGCCTATCCGCGAGGCGCGCGTGCGCCACTAGGCGCAGACAACTCCACAGGGGCCGACAGCACCCCCACAAGTGATAGAGTTCGAAAATGTTGATGCGTGCGTAAAAATGCGCAAAGCGAACACACACAAGGAAAGAAAGAAAATAACTTATTCGCACTTGCAATTTCATCACGCATGCAAGAATTAAGAGTAAGAAAAAAAAACATGGCTGATCCCTCTGTCATAGGAATCGGTATAACACGAAAGTAAAACGTAACTTCACAGACGTATAGTTGAGCGTTTGTTGTGCTTTGTTTCGCCCCGAGGGCGACGGAATGAATGCTATAGCAACAAGTTGTAATGTCACGCGAAGAACGGCAAGCAGCTCGAAACTTGCGACGCGCTGCTCAAGCAGAAAGGACGCGCGGAACGAACATAACACACGATGAGCGCAAACTAACAACTGTCACAGCTCGACAGTTAAACCGCGCTGGTCAAATACAAAGGAGGACGCACGAAACGAACGAACAAGTACACACAGTAAGAGCGCGAACTGTCACAGTTGTAACTTATTTCTGTGTGAGCAGCGCGCTCCTTTCGCAAAACCGGCCGCTGCAGTGAGCGAAGTGCACCTTCGTGCTCTCTGTAGCTTCCAACGCAAACTTGGGGTGAGAGCGCAAGACGTACAAGATAAGCGCGCGCGCAGGAGCTACCACGCCCTGTAGAGGCACACCCTCATCTCAACGCGTGAGTTTTAAGGCGCGATCTTCGAGCCCTTCGCGCCCTCTCGCTAGTGATAACGAAAACACGCTGATGTATCCCGATCCCTGAGTACCACCGCCGGCAAATGGTGTATATAAATAGCACGCCGCTAGTATAACTAAGAACGTGCCGTCTGTGGCGGAGTCTGTGCGCTGGGGATCGAGGGGGCGTAAGTTCGACTTCCGGTGACAGAAGTTTTAAATGCGAAGCATTTCTTAGCGAACCTCGGGCACTTTGGGCGTTTCTATCTACGTATCTATCTATCTATCTATCTAGCCGCCTACGTCTGGGCGCTCTCCTGGTCGTCTCCATAACTTGTAATATAAAAAATTGGCCCAGCAGGGGATCAGTGTATGACGAACACGATTCACTGGTCATTACATGCATAACGCAAAATACCTGTCGTGTACGTCATGAAACCCTTTCTCTCAGTCACGTGTGGCACATAACCGCATACCCGAGTTCATATTAAGCGGGTATGTGCCACAGGTGATACAAGTCTCAACCGACCCAGTAACCGCGAACACACACATTGACATGCAAGGAAAGGGATAATAATATTAATTGTTGGGGTTTTATGTCGCAAAACCACGATATGTGAGAGACGCCATAGCGGAGGGCTCCAGAAATTTTGACCATCTCGTATACTTTAACGTGCTCCGAGATCGCACAGTACACGGGCATCTCGCATTTTTCCTCCATCGAAATGCGATCGCCGTGGCCGGGATCGAACCCGCGACCTTCGGTTCAGAAGCCGAGCGCCTAACCGCTACACCACCGCGGCGGACACCCCTACAACACCCCTGGAAGACGCTCAACTACCATGCACTCGTTCACGTGGTGCGGAACGTGGACCACTACGATTACGCAAAAACCGGGGTCCATGCTGCCTACAATAAATCTGCCGAGGTAACCACGCCTCGCATCATTAGGTCTGGTGACTTCAACATTGATTTATCAAGACCCAACAACGCCTGGTCTTTATATTGCGTGAAAGGCGGCTTGAATGTGGACATGCAGGGAATCAAGAGACCTCGCTACCACGTCCATGACAGGAGACATCATAGATCATTTCATCGTAACAGACATCCAGGATTTCCACCAGCTGTGCTATACCTCGCACTTCACTACACTTAGACCCGCCGCAACCGCGATCACGAATGGATCCGATTCACAAGTCCGGTCCAGCTGCTGGTGCCCACTGATCATAGTGATGATGACCTTGTTCAAGAACTGTCAACAACGTCTCCTACAATACAGACAGGTTCGTGAAACGTGTGTGCGTTCTCCGTCATAACAGACAGGTATAAGCATAAGAACTGTAACTCAACTATAACAACTGCAACTGTGACTGTAACGTACGTCCAGTGCGCCTGCGCGTGCTACTCGGCTGTGTGTATATCCAGGGAAACTTTCCTGAATGAAGCTTAGTTGCGAGTAACGCTTGTCCTGTGCGTAGTGTTTCTTCTTTGTGCTGTTCGGATTCGCGCTATCCAGTATTGAAGAACATAAGCACTAGATCTCAGCTTACCGCGTCTGGTGTCGGTAACACCCATGTTGTTGTTGGCATCGTTGCGCAACTGTAAGAAACTGGTTATCTAATACATATGCGACTCTTCAGCATATGAATGTGTGTATACCACTTTCACCTATCTATCTATCTATCTATCTATCTATCTATCTATCTATCTATCTATCTATCTATCTATCTATCTAGCCGCCTACGTCTGGGCGCTCTCCGGGTCGTCTCCATGACTTGTTATATACCAAAATTGGCATAGCAGGGGATCAGTCTATGGCGAACACGATCCACTGGTCATCACCTGAATAACGCAAAATACTTGTCGCGTACGTCATGAAACCCTTTCTCTCGTTCACGTCGGGCACATGCCCGCATACCAGAGTTCATGTTTGGCGGGTATGTGCCACAGGTGATACAAAGTCTCAACCAACACAGTAACCGCGAACACTCCCATATCGACACGCAAGGAAAGTGATAAAAATAACGATAATTGTTCGGGTTTTATGTCCTAAAACCACCATATGATTATGAGAGACGCTGTAGCGAAGGGCTCCGGAAATTTCGACCATCTGGTATTCTTTAACGTGTACCGAGATCACACAGTGCACGGGCATCTAGAGTTTTGCCTCCATTGAAATCCGACCGCCGCGGCCGGCATCGAACCCGCGAACTTCGGATTAGCAGCCGAGCACCGTAACCACTACACCACCGCGGCGGACGCAAGGAAAGTGAGGAAGCTGAAGACAGAACAGCACTGGCGTAATCCACTCGTGCAGGTCCACGACGTGGACCACGTTGATTACGCAAAAACCGGGATGAATGCTTCCTGCAAAAAATCTGCCGACAGAACCAGGCCTCTCATCATTACCGGTGACTTCAACACTGATTTGTCAAGACCCAACAACACCTGGTCCTTATACTGCATGAAAGACTGCTTGGATGTGGACAGGGCATCAAAATACCTCGCTGCCACGTCCAGGACAGGAGGCATCATAGATCATTTCATCGTAAGAGGCATCCAGGATTTCCACCATCTGCACTATACCTCGCACTTCACTACTCTCAGACCCCTCGTAGCCCCGATCACGAACGGATCCGAATAACAAGTCCGGTCCAGCCGCTGAGGCTCATTGATCACGGTGATGAAGACCTTGTTCAAGAACTGCCAAGAACCCCTCCAACACACGCACATGGGTTCCTGCGTGCGTGCTTTCGTTCGTTCGTTCGTTCGTACGTGCATGTGCGCGTGCGTTCGCGGTTTTAAAGGAAAAGTATAAGCATAACAAATGTAACAACTGCAACTGTGACTGTAACGTTCGTGCACTGCGCCTGCGCATGCCACTCGGCTGTGCATATATATAGCGCAACTTTCCTGAATAAAGCTTGGTTGCGAGTGACGCCTGTCCTGCGCATCTGTGTTCCGTCTTTGCCTTGCTCGGATTCGCGCTATCCAGTATTGAAGAATATGAGCACTACATATCAGCTTACCGCGTCTGGTGTTGGTAACACCCATGTTGCTGTTGGCATCGTTACGCAACTGTAAACAACTGGTTATATAATACATATGCAACATATGAGTGTGCGTATACCACTTCCACATTTTCCTAGCGTCATTCCGTAACGTTTCACTCAATGTGAAAAATTACGCCAGTCACCATCCCGCGCATACTTCGCATAACATAGATTCCCACGGTACGTGGGATCTGCCAAATTTTTTTCTTCTAGTTTTTTATTTGCCATATGTTAGTCTTCACATTTTACAACGTCATATCCGTGACGGAAATGCGTCAGTGGAGCCGTGGTGGACCCCGGCATAAAACACTTTCGTGTTAAAAAGTAAATTACACGCGCAGTCAGCTGAAATACTTAGGCGCAGTGACCGCTTTACACTACGAGCTTTTCCCATGGTCGCCAGTAGTTTGCTAGCCATATTCGCACCGCTTTATTCGACAGTTTGTTCGCCTCCACTAGCACTTTAGTATGGGCACAGGACACTGGGAACACGTGAGGTAAACAAAACAAAGAGTATGGGCGGCCATATCTGCAACGCTCTTGGCTTATTTTTTGCTTCTGAGGTAGCGTACAACAAGGCTCACCGTGCGCAAAAATTTGAAAGAAAAGCAAAACGCCTGGTTAACTAACCTTATTCCACAAATTTTTGCATAAAAGGCTTAATATAGAAAATGCTTTAAAAATATGCAGGTATCATGAAATAAAGTTAGAAATACCATCATTCTTGCCGTGCAGGTTAAATAGCTGCCTGAACAAGAATACGGTAAGGACTTTACGAACGCGAAAGTGTAATATTTCAGTCACTTCAGAAAACTGTTCAGAGATCTCTTATGTCTAGATATTTCGGAGCGAGCTGTGGTCACTCATGCGTCGCTATTGTTTCTATCTACAGGGATCGCTGAACGTCAGTATGAAACGTTTGAGCGAGATGCGTGCATTGCTTCAAGCCTTCACCATACGAAATGAAAACAGTTTCAAACAACTAATTCTCAACTTCAGATATTTTCACGGTTCGCGGCGGTTAGCGTTCGCGCGGTTCAGAGACTTTACAAAAAGATGTGGACGAGAGTTACATAAAATACAATTGTTTTCGTGGCAATCGACTGCGCGTCAACAAGGCACCCGACCGCAATTTCCCGCTTTTTCCTGATGAGCTCAATATAGTGTCCACCACGCTTTCCTACTGAAGCTCCGGAGTACTGAAACAACGTGTCTGGTCACCTCTTTAATAAATATAAAGAGAGGACCAGACGGGTAAAGCAAACATCTTTTGTCCCGCAGGCGCGTGTAATCAGCTGCTCTGAACTAAGAATCACGTTTGTTTTCGGTGATCGCTCGTAACATGAAGTGAGGCATACACGATGTTGCACTGTTATAATTTCATTTACTTTGCTTTGTCTTGTTTTTTATAAAGGCAGAAGCCTTAGATGCCTCATCAAACACGAAAACTGATCGTCGGCGTCCCCCGTCGCCAACACGAGTGATGCACAAAATCATCACGTGATGACGTCACAATGACGTCACAGATAGACCAAATTTGTGACGTCGCTATGATGTCATCGTGAAGTCATTCAACGTGACGTCATATGATGATGCCATAACATGACATAGTCGCTTTGCATTGCCTCCGTGATCTCGGACCGATCACGGAGGCAATGTAACAGCAGGTGAGGTGCAGAAAGCTTGTAATGTTTTCGATCCTGTGGGCAGTCCAAAATCTCGTTATGTGCAGAAAGCTTTCGGAGAGGGGAGGGGGAGCATCAGTGCATTGACTGACGAAAAAGAAGATGGCTTTGGTTTCCGAGTCGTCTCAGGCGAATGCATAAGGGAGCGTGTGAGTTTTTAATGTATTTTTCGCATTACCTCTGCAGTCAGTTCTTCAAAATGTATGGATAAGTCTTACATGTTGACATGGATATTGCTGACCACCACATTTTTTCACCTGACGGAGACAAATCGTCAGACCACACATCGTCAGAATTATTTCTGGACAAAGAAAGCGCCTTTGCCCGCCACACATATTATCGTTGTTAGTCGTTACGCAAATGGCAAGCATGTCCACTTAGTGATGCCATGACCTATCCGTCATGTTAGGCATACATTCGTGAGTAAACGAGACGCGAGAGTTATGCTAGTAATTTATTACTTTGGTGCCGCGGCCACGCCGACGGACACATTCGCCTTTGCATGAAAACGCCTGAAACAGCAGAGCGCCAAATGCAGCCTTGTAAAACAAATCGAACGCACGAAAAAAAGAAGGGATATGAAGGGTGCAAACGCGTTAGCATGAGGTAGCCATTTACTACGTGCATTTCTGCAACGTATTCTCCTGGTTATCTTCGCGATCTCCAGCTTATTCTCATCTGCAGCACATTTACGTTCGTCATTCTGCACGAAAGTACATTAAGCGCCTTCTCTCATCATTGAGTGCGCGCAGAATGCGTTCCTCAAGCAGCCGCGTAAGTGTAGACCATTGCGGTGACAAACCAGCTGGAAGGAAATATACCAAATTCCCGTTTCACAACACCCAAACGCGTTCCCTGTGCCCTGAGTCGCTGCAGTATTATGTTGCAGTGACGCAGTAATAAATATTGCCCTAATTTCCGCAATTTTAGCTAATAGCGGCCAAATATCAGGCGCGTAGCAGACGGTCGCCGCATTGGCGCGGCTTTCGCCGCGGAGAAAGTCCACGGGTCCGGCACGGCAGCGCCGCGGCGTGGGAGTTCACTGCAAAAGGCCCTCGCTCCTCCCGTGTATTCGCGCGGCGCTTTGGACACTCCCCCTATTCTAGGTCACGTTACCTGCAGTGGGCGCAGACAGGCTGATGATATATCAGGAAAAGCAAAAGTAGCAAAGAAAAGAAATAAGCAGCGTGAAACAAGTGCGGTGGGCGAGCAGTGTTCAAAATGACATTGAGCGACACGTCTGGTGGAACGTTTTTTGTGCCGCGAATGTACCCTTCGTAAGCACAAGAAACAATGATAAAGAAGACAAAGCATTTGTAACAATATCATTTCTTTCTGTATTGTGTACGACAGCAAAGATCGTAATTATCCTTCAGAAGAACTTGAGTGATCTGGCCTAGTTGGTCCTTACTGTTTACCGCCCGTGTCGTCGTACTTTCCTCTGTCCTCGTCTTTTGTGTACGGTCAAGATGTCAAACAGATCGTAATTATCGTCTACGGCTTTTTGCAATGCACACTTCGCGCCTATTTCACGCTCAATCCTGCTTACAATTGTAGTGTCATTCAAGATCGAACCTCTATAGATACAACGGAGGAGGCAAAAAAAGGAACACAAAGCAAATCATGAGAACAAACAATGCTTTTTATTTTATAGTTTCTAACCTCGTGGCAAGTATACAGTCTTAAAAGGAAAAGATCCCATATATCGGTTCTTCGGCTGATACACACGTTTGTGTTAGCCTGTGTGCCGAGCTTCTGCTGTGTTTGTCTCAGCCAGCGGCATGAACACTTTATTTGTCGCGCCATTATACTGTGTGACAGCTGTGTAGACCTAATAATCATTCGAGCGAAATATTATGAACTTCGCCTGGAAAAATAAAAAAATTTGGCAGATCCCACGTACCGTGGGAATCTATGTTATGCGAAGTATGCGCCGGATGGTGACTGTGGCGTAATTTCTCACATTGAGCGAAACGTTACGGAATGACGCTAGGGAAATGTGGAAGTGGTATACGCACACTCATATGTTGCATATGTATTATATAACCAGTTGTTTACAGTTGCGTAACGATGCCAACAGCAACATGGGTGTTACCAACACCAGACGCGGTAAGCTGATATGTAGTGCTCATATTCTTCAATACTGGATAGCGCGAATCCGAGCAAGGCAAAGACGGAACACAGATGCGCAGGACAGGCGTCACTCGCAACCAAGCTTTATTCAGGAAAGTTGCGCTATATATATGCACAGCCGAGTGGCATGCGCAGGCGCAGTGCACGAACGTTACAGTCACAGTTGCAGTTGTTACATTTGTTATGCTTATACTTTTCCTTTAAAACCGCGAACGCACGCGCACATGCACGTACGAACGAACGAATGAAAGCACGCACGCAGGAACCCATGTGCATGTGTTGGAGGGGTTCTTGGCAGTTCTTGAACAAGGTCTTCATCACCGTGATCAATGAGCCTCAGCAGCTAGCGCTTTCCAGAACAATATACGCAATCCCCAGCACTTGTTGTTTATACTCGACTGCATTTCCCTGCCAAAACGGAAAACACGCGCACGCAAAATACATTGGCAGGTAAAAACAAAACATGCAAAAGTCACAGTTTACAATGATACCCTTCCAAAAGTCACACACCATGGCGTAATGTTCAGTGCTAAAGTTAACCACTGCGACTGTTCATTCACGGATGTCCGCTGAATAGTCATCTCTGTCACAGCACATGCAGCACATCACACACACGGTGTAGCCACTCCGGCCTCACCACTTCTCCCTGGTCGCGGTCGAGCCGTAACATGTAAACTGCACACTAAAGCCTTAAAAACCAACTTGGGTGAATTGTGACGACATAGCTTTCTCGCCATCACCCCAACGGCCGCTGTACAAGTGGCCACCTAGGTTCCATACTTTCATTGGCCTCCAGGATCAAAAGTGCGCACGCAAAGTTCAGCGGAAATAGCGTAACCGTGGGACACGCTCTGGCAAGCGCCTGTCACCCTCATTGGGCAAACTCCCGGTGCGCTGACAATTCTACCACCGAGTCTATCTACAATAGGGCCGCAGGTGCCTCTATGGAATAACGGCACTGGTAAACTGCAACACTCCTCAAATGTTAGTATTACAGTGGCAACCCTGCTCCGCGAGCATCCCTTGTCTTTCGTTGACTCCTCATACTCAAGATTCAAAGCCATTCGGTGCCTCCGAAACGCCTGAATATTGCTCAGAGGGTTATCTTCCCGGCAGCGCGCCGGCGATTCAATACGCGGCAAAGCCACCGTAACGCCTCGTGTGACCTCAGTCGCCACTGTGAAAGATTCCTTTCTAGAACCGCACGGTCGCCGTTCCTCCCCGCGCATTTGCTCCTCGCCTGAGTTAGACCAGCCACACGCAACGGACTCCGGCGCCGCGAAATTTGTGCTAACCGACTTCAAGGATTCAACCGCACTATCCTGCCTGGGCACGCGCGTAGTGTCGTGACTCTCGTCTCGCGACTGCGCCGCTAGGCTTACTAGAACTACTTCTGAGCTCGGTGATGACGCGGTCATCGCCCGCTCACCGCCGCAAAGGATATTCTGTAGCGGGAGGATGTCTGGGTCCACGCCCTGAAATTTTGTTCCTGCGTATGCGTCCTGCGGTTGCCTGTCAGCGTCAGTATCGCACTGAAAACTCTTCTCCGATCCGAGATCGGTGCCAGAGACATCTTTACACTCGACAACCCGTGTTGCCGCCACCGCGTCTTTCGCCTCTGCCTCGAGTTCGAACTCGGCGGTACCCTCACACTCCGTCGGGAGCATGCTAACCGACTCGGCGCGTTCATCTACCGGAAGCACATCAATGTTATTAGAGGCGTCCGCGTGCGGTTCGACATCCGCCACCTCCTCGATAGTGCTCACTAGCGACGAGAGCTCATCGCTCACCGATTCGTGCACTAGCCTTTTGGGCTCGGAGAGACTTGCTGTTTCCGAAACATGTGGCACATAGCCTCTTCCTAGTGCCTCCCCCTCAGCATTGTGGCTCTTACGCAAAGCTCTGGCCCGCCGTAACTTTGCCAACTCTAGCTCCGCCTCAAGCAGCCGGCGGCGCTCTACTGCCAACTCGAGATTAAGCTCTGTTTTCTCTCTCGACCAACCGCGCATTAACGCTGTGTCGTAGACCGCAGGCGTTGAATACGCCCATGCGGCATACCGATCTAATGCTGCTTGCGACACATGCGGCACCAAATCTGTTCCTAGTGCCTTCCCCTCGGCACTCTGATTTTCCCGCAAAGCTCTGGCCCGCTCAAACTTTGCCAACTCTAGCACCGCTTCGAGCAGCTTGCGGCGCTCATCTGCCAAACGGAAATTCAGGTCTACTCTATCTGTCGACCAACCGCGCATTAACGCTGTGTCATAGACCACAGGCATTGAATACGCCCACGCGGCATACTCATCTAATTCTGCCATACCAAGCGACATTTCCCTCGGCTCGAACACAAACACAGGAGCGAAGGAAAATGGGGCCGAAGCGACTCACTCTGTTTCGCCTCCGGCTCCCGTCTCCGATGAATGCCACTCGACCATGTCCGATGATGGGTGGGGCCTGGGTCGCTGGTGGTGACTCGTCGAGGGCTGCCTTGAACCAGCCGCTCCTCGTTGTCTTCCCAGAAGACAAGCCTATCTGCAGCCTCCAGCTGCTACAGCTACCTGCTGCAGAGTCCGTTGATACGGTGCCGATCAGAAATCGGTATCTTCCTCTGTAACTTCTTCGTCCGTATAATGATGTCTTGCTCACTTCTCCTTCACTCTTCTTTAACTCAGCGATACCAATCCTGTCGACTGCGCCAGTAAAGTTCAGGTTCTTTTGAAGATGAGAAACCACACTCCACACTCGGCGCCCGAGACGCACCACCCGAGGTGATATAAACGAAGTGGGAGGTGAAATTAAGTTTGAAGGTAAAAAAAACAACGCTCCACACTCGGCGCCCGAGACGCACCACCCGAGGTGATATAAACGAAGTGGGAGGAATTAACGTTGGATTCGCTGGTCGCTTGAAGAATGAGATACGCTGGAGAAGTTTAGACGAAAATCAAGACAACTTATATTTACAGACTTACAGAAGAGTTACAAGCATAAATGTTACAAAGAAATAAAAAAAACAAGTACTGGAAATGAACCGTCTGTAGGGCGACCCTACGAGATTCGGCAGAGCCGATGGTGCCGAACACCTTAAGCCCGGTTCAGAACGCCAGACGGAACACCGGGGCCGCTTTTTATTACCCGATGCTCCGCCTTTACATTACTGCCGGCGAATAGCCGCCTGTTTGCCCTGTAATTGGGCGGTGCATGCAGCAAATCAACAAAATCGCGACAAGGTCACCGCCTCCTTACACATATGAGGGCTCATGCTCCTCGCTCCAAGCAACACACAAACAAGAGGCAAATAAAAACAACGTAAACTAAAGTTCTTGTGGCCAGGGCAGGCTCAGCTGACGCTACACGCGTCTAGAGCTAAGTGTACGCGTGCGGTGACGAGCAAAGAAACGAAAGACGGGCTTGAGAAAAACGACCCTGGTGGTATGTCAAATACATTTGCCGAAAAGACACTCCGCTTCGACCACCCTCGGGCCACTTAGCTTCTTCCCCCTCCGCGCACAACGTCGCACGTGGCACCACTTATAAGCTAATTTCCTCAGCTCCCGCTCCAGCTAGTCTGCCGAACCAGACTGTAAGCAAAGTGCGGAAATGGATGCCACGCCGAAGAGGGGCCAGCGTGCAAACAATTGACAAAGGTGCCGACCGAGCGCTCGACGCCCCACGACGGGGGCCCGCTCCTCGTTGTTCCCGCATTCGAGCGTCAAGAGCCTGTCTGCCGTTAGAGACACTTGAAGTACGCCACACATGACGAATGCCTCCGGCGACCGCACGATGCACCAAAAAGCAGGCCGCTTGGTCCGCTACCACCATGGGTGGCGCCCGCGAAGCGTGTGAACGGCAACGACGCGGCCTCGAGGCGGCCCATTCATACGCCGCCAAAAGGCGTCGCTGAGCAAACAGGGAGGTCATTACGACAACGTTTCCAACCCTTCCTGCCGCCGCCCGCGAGCGGGGCCGGGCACCTTTGTCCCGGCCGCGACAAGGAATCCGATGGGCTCACCCATCTGCAGCGTCTAAGTGCTCTTCGGGGCGATGCACAGGCACCTCGAAGCACCCCCACCGGCGTGACCGCCCAAGTTGGCCGCACCAAGTAAAGAAAAAAAAGAACCGTGCGTCCGGTTTTTACGGCGGTCCTACAGTCATCATCACTATGATCAGTGGGCACCAGCAGCTGGACCGGACTTGTGAATCGGATCCATTCGTGATCGCGGTTGCGGCGGGTCTAAGTGTAGTGAAGTGCGAGGTATAGCACAGCTGGTGGAAATCCTGGATGTCTCTTACGATGAAATGATCTATGATGTCTCCTGTCATGGACGTGGCAGCGAGGTCTCTTGATTCCCTGCATGTCCACATTCAAGCCGCCTTTCACGCAATATAAAGACCAGGCGCTGTTGGGTCTTGATAAATCAATGTTGAAGTCACCAGACCTAATGATGCGAGGCGTGGTTACCTCGGCAGATTTATTGTAGGCAGCATGGACCCCGGTTTTTGCGTAATCGTAGTGGTCCACGTTCCGCACCACGCGAACGAGTGCATGGTAGTTGAGCGTCTTCCAGGGGTGTTGTAGGGGTGTTCGCCGCGGTGGTGTAGCGGTTAGGCGCTCGGCTGCTGAACCGAAGGTCGCGGGTTCGATCCCGGCCACGGCGATCGCATTTCGATGGAGGAAAAATGCGAGATGCCCGTGTACTGTGCGATCTCGGAGCACGTTAAAGAATACGAGATGGTCAAAATTTCTGGAGCCCTCCGCTATGGCCTCTCTCACATATCGTGGTTTTGCGACATAAAACCCCAACAATTATTATTATTATCCCTTTCCTTGCATGTCAATGTGTGTGTTCGCGGTTACTGGGTCGGTTGAGACTTGTATCACCTGTGGCACATACCCGCTTAATATGAACTCGGGTATGCGGTTATGTGCCACACGTGACTGAGAGAAAGGGTTTCACGACGTACACGACAGGTATTTTGCGTTATTCATGTAATGACCAGTGAATCGTGTTCGTCATACACTGATCCCCTGCTGGGCCAATTTTGTTATATTACAAGTTATGGAGACGACCAGGAGAGCGCCCAGATGTAGGCGGCTAGATAGATAGATAGATAGATAGATAGATAGATAGATAGATAGATAGATAGATAGATAGATAGATAGATAGATAGATAGATAGATAGATAGATAGATAGATAGATAGATAGATAGATAGATAGATAGATAGATAGATAGATAGACACGCCCAAAGTGCCCGAGGTTCGCTAAGAAATGCTTCGCATTTAAAAATATCTTGTGATGTCTGTAACGAATATACACGCTCATTCCGAGAATAGCATTGCGCTTTTCTCCGTAACACATGGAAAACCGACCTCTGCGATTCATATACTTAGCGCAATAAATATATCTGAAATATTTTTTTCATTCTCGCAATTGTTAACCTGTGGGGAAACGGATCATACAAATGATTGGTACCTTTATGATAACAAATTAACACAGTTTATATTATAATGGCAGCCTTGTGATAACAGTAACTCCTAAATGCAAAAAAAGTCGGAATTTTCCGCTCTTCACTGATCTTGGTGGGATTACGACAGTGTCCCGAAGAGAAACGACGTTGAATGCAATGCTTGGTCGGATCAAGACATTCCAGCCTCTGCCCGCACGAACCGAGCGAAAGTGAGTAGTTCATGCGGCTGCACAAAATTAAAAGAAAAGACATAATGTGCCACCGATTCCATCTGCGCGGACGCGCCATGCACGCACACCGATGGATTGCAGCGCCCCCTGCGCATGCATCAGCGGCGCGGACACGGCCTTGCACGGGGACGGCGCGGAGATAGACTGACCTAGAATAGGGGGAGCGCGCAAAGCGCCGCGCGAATACATGGGAGGAGCGGGGGCCTTTTGCGGTGAACTGCCGCGCCGCGGCGCTGCCGTGCCAGACCCGTGCATAAGTTTATTTCTGGAGTAAGATAGTTTTAACTGAGGTAAAGACACTGGGCCAACACTAAGAAAAAGAAGAGTAAAGGGTTTTTTTTTTTCGTCGAGCCTGGTCGCACACTTGTCACCGCCCCGTTATAAAGGGGACGCTCATAGCATCCGTCCATCCCAATGACCTCCATTAAAAAGGCTGGACGGCGCATCCCCGCTCTGCGAGGCGGGCGCTTGTGAAGCCACAGGAAGGTCCCCTGTTTGTCCCTGAAGCTGGCGTCGTCCGTCTCAGTGGCGAAATTGAAATATTCTCGGGTGACGGCTGTTGTTATGATCGTTTTTCTTCTTTATTTTATCAAACTCTGCGATTACGCCTAACTTTAAACGCCGACGAACGCTACACGAAAGATGACAGACGCCGTGCCGACACCGTCCGAATATGACGGAGTGCTGCAACGTGCAAAATGCGTAAAAAGGAATGCAACTTTGCGGTACTTACGCATGAAATGGTTTCCCTGACGACTTTCCGGTCGATTCGTACAGTTTACTGCGCTACAGGCAGGTATATCTTTAAAACAAGAAGAGAAAAGCTCTCTTCCGGGACAAAAACGGCGGCTTCCGGTGGCTTCACGCCCGCGTGCTCGATGCGCCATCCAGCTCCTCCTAGTGGAGATCAGTGGTCCACCCATCCATCCGTGGAATTTCTCCGCGGCGGAAGCCGCGTCAAAGCGGCGAGCGTCTGCTACGCGCCTGATATTTTGGCCGCTATTAACCAAATTTGCGAGAATTCGGGCAATATTTATTACTGCGCCACTGCAACATAATACTACAGCGACTCATCGCACAGAGAACGCCTTTGTATGTTGTGAAACGGGAATTTTGCATATTTTCTTTTAGCTGGTTTGTCACCGCAATGCTCCGCACTTTCGCGGCTGTTTGAGGAACGCATTCTGCACGCATTTCAACGTGCGAAGGCGCTTAATTTACTTTCGTCTGGAATGACGAACGTAAATGTGCTGCAGATGAGAATAAATTGGAGGTCGTGAAGATAACCCGGCGAACGTAGCAGGTATGCATGTATTAGATGGCTACCTCATGCTAAACACAGTATTAATTAGAACTAACACACAATAATGCCAATAATGTCGGTCCCTGCCTGCGGCAGGTTATCGTTTCGTCCACTTTACTTTCTTCACATTTATATCCTAATTACTACAAATACCATCCCCCATACTTCCCTTGGCATTATTGTCTGTTAGTTCTCATTAATATTGTGTCTAACCTCATCGAGCGGCCGTGGTCTAACAATGCAAAACGAGTCCCTATGTAATCTTCTTTCGTTCATTCATAGCGAGAGTCTCGTTCTGACAGACTGGATGGCTTCAGGTAGTATGCGAAGCATGATTGGTGAGCTGCCAGCTCGTAAAAAGATAACGTGCTACGTGACGCCAACAGGCAGGAAAAGAGTATTCAACACTCGCCGCCATGGCAGCGATTGGCGCTGACCAACACTCCTAAGTTTAAATTCCCATATATACCCCATAAAGTGGACGCGAGGATGACCGCCGCCGTAGCTCAGTGGTAGAGCATCGGACGCGTTATTCGAAGGTTGCAGGTTCGGTCCTTGCCGGCGGCAGGTTGTATTTTCGTCCACTTTACTTTCTTCACATTTATATCCCAGTTACTACAAATAACATCCCCTATACTTTCCTTGGCATTAGTGTCTGTTAGTTCTTATTAATGTTGTGTCTAACAATGAAAAACTAGCCCCTAAAAGCAATCTTTCCTTCATACCTCATGCTAACGCGGTTGCATCCTTCATATCCTTTCTTTTTTCTTTCGTGCGTTCGATTTGTTTTACAAGGCTGCTTCCCGCACTCTGCTGTTTCAAGCGTTTTCATGCAAAGCCGAATATGTCCGTCGGCGTGGCCGCGGTACCAAATTAAAAAATTACTGGCATAACTCTCGCGTCTCGTTCACTTGGTATACACGAAAACTGGCATGGAGGAGCACGAATGTATGCATAACATGACCGATAGTATTCATAGTAATAAAGAGCGCGAAAAACTATCGACAAAAAGGAAGAAGAACGCCGGACGACCGTGTTGTTCTTCCTTTTTGTCTATAGTTTTTCGCGCTCTTTATTACTACAAAGTACATACCAACTAGCCCAGCTTCCCACTCTCATGACCGATAGGTGATGGCATCACTAACTGGCCATGCTTGCCATTTGCTTAACGACTAACAATGATAATATGCTGTGTGGCGCGCAAACCCACTTTCTTTGGCCAAAAATAATTCTGACGATGTGGGGTCTGACGATTTGTCTCCGTCAGGTGATAAAAACGTGGTGGTCAGCAATATGGATGTCAACATGTAAGACCTATCCACACATGTTGAAGAACTGACCGCATAGATAAAATGTCTTCGAAAAAGTACATTTAAAAACTCACACGCTCCCTTATGCATTCGCCTGAGACGACTCGGAAACCAAAGCCATCTTCTTTTTCGTCAGTCAATGCACTGATGCTCCCCCTCCCCTCTCCGAAAGCTTCCTGCACATAACGAGATTTTGGACTGCCCACAGGATCGAAAACATTACAAGCTTTCTGCACCTCCCCTGCTGTTACATTGCCTCCGTGATCGGTCTGAGATCACGGAGGCAATGCAAAGCGACTATATCACGTTATGGCATCATCATATGACGTCACGTTGAATGACTTCACGATGACATCATAGTGACGTCACAAATGTGGTCTATCTGTGGCGTCATTGTGACGCCAGCACGTGATGATTTTGTGCATCACTCGTGTTGGCGGCGCGGGACGTCGATGGTCAGTTTCCGTGTTTGGAGGCATCTAAGGCTTTTGCCTTAAAAAAAACTAGACAAATCAATGTAAATGAAACGCTAACAGTGCAACATCGTGTATGCCTCACTTCATGTTACGGGCGATCGCCTGAAAACAAGCTTGATTCTCAGTTCAGAGCAGCTGATTACACGCGCCTGCGGGACAAAAGAGACTTGCCTTACCCGTCTGGCCCTCTGTTTATATTTATTAAAGAGATGACCAGGACACGCTGTTTAAGTACTTAGAGCTTCAACACGAAAGCATGGTGGACGCTATATTGAGCTCATAAGGAAAAATGCTGGAAACAGCGGTCGGTTGTCCTGTTGACGCGCATTCAATTGCCGCGAAAACAATTGTATTTTATGTAACTAATCCAAAGGTTTCACAGCGCATACAACGAGGAAGAGCAAAGAAGAGACACACACAGCGCTGAACTTACAACTGGCTTTTTATTTTCCTGCCACGGCAATATTTATGCGCATTTTTACAGGAAAAAAGGAAGAACAGAGCAGACGAGGTATACAAAATCAGTCAAAGGAACAGCAACCCATTATCGATATCACATGTTTTGAGATAAAAATTCACTTTCCTTGCTCGAAAGAGCAAGCGACGCAACACTGATACACTTTTCACCACGTTTCAAAATTTTCTGGGCTTCTATGATTTCGCGCGCTATCCTATTTTTGTTTCTCGCGAGCACACGTGTGTGATCGAAAAGAGGCCGGCACCCACAATCCCGACAATGAATTCCTAAATGCCCACTGATAGCCCTGTCTACATTGTACCGGTGTTCCTTAAGACGTTCATTAAGGCACCTTCCGGTCTGCCCGACATATTCACTGTGACAAGATAGCGGAATACAACACACGACGCTATCTTCACACGGGACGAACCTATTTTTATGCTTGGTGGTGCACATTTTTCGAGGTCTTGCTTCAGAATTCACCTGACGGCACATTGTAAGAAGCTTGGCGGGGGCTGAAAGCGGGTTGGCAAGCGAGCTGGTGTAAACGTTGTTTTTTCAGCCCCCGCCAAGCTTCTTACAATGTGCCGTCAGGTGAATTCTGAAGCAAGACCTCGAAAAATGTGCACCACCAAGCATAAGAATAGGTTCGTCCCGTGTGAAGATAGCGTCGTGTATTGTATTCCGCTATCTTGTCACAGTGAATATGTCGGGCAGACCGGAAGGTGCCTTAATGAACGTCTTAAGGAACACCGGTACAATGTAGACAGGGCTATCAGTGGGCATTTAGGAATTCATTGTCGGGATTGTGGGTGCCGGCCTCTTTTCGATCACACACGTGTGCTCGCGAGAAACAAAAATAGGATAGCGCGCGAAATCATAGAAGCCCAGAAAATTTTGAAACGTGGTGAAAAGTGTATCAGTGTTGCGTCGCTTGCTCTTTCGAGCAAGGAAAGTGAATTTTTATCTCAAAACATGTGATATCGATAATGGGTTGCTGTTCCTTTGACTGATTTTGTATACCTCGTCTGCTCTGTTCTTCCTTTTTTCCTGTAAAAATGCGCATATATATTGCCGTGGCAGGAAAATAAAAAGCCAGTTGTAAGTTCAGCGCTGTGTGTCTCTTCTTTGCTCGTCCTCGTTGTATGCGCTGTGAAACCTTTGGATTATGCTGCACCAACTAGCCCAACGCTCAACCTTAGTAAATTATGTGACTACTCGTCCGCATCTTTTTGTAAAGTCTCTGAACCGCACGAACGCTAACCGCCGTGAACCGTGAAAATATCTGACGTTTAGAATGATTTGTTTGAAACTGTTTTCATTTCGTATGGTGAAGGTTTGAAGCAATGCCGCATCTCGCGCAAACATTTCATGCTGACGTTCGCTATCCCTGTAGATAGAAACAAGACCGACGCATGAGTGAGCAAGGCTCACTCGGAAACATCTAGACATAAGAGATTTGAACAATTTTCTGAAGTGATTGAAATATTACACTTTCGCGTTTGTAAATCTCTTACCGCGTTTTTGTTCAGGGAGGTATTTAACTTGTACAGCAAGAATGGGGGTATTTGTATCTTTATGTCATGATATCTGCCTATTTGTGAAGCATTTTCTATATTACGCCTTTTATGCATAAGCTTGTGGAATATGGTTAGTTTACCTGGCATTGCTTTTCTTTCAAATGTTTGCGCACGGTGAGCCTTGTCGTACGCTACCTCAGAAGCAAAAATAAGCAAAGACCATTGCGGTCATATGGTCGCGCCTACACCGTCCTTTGTTTACCTGACGTGTTCCCGGTGTCCTCTGCTCATAATAACTTGCTAGTGGAGGCTAACAAATGGTCGAATAAAGCGGTGCGTGGATATGGCTAGCAAACCACTGGCGACCATGAGTAAAAACTCGTAGTGTGAAGCGGTCACTGCGCCTAAGTATTTCAGCTGACTGCGCGCGTAATTTACTTTTTAAATGCGAAGCATTTCTTAGCGAACCTTTGGTACTTTCAGCGTTTCTATCTATCTATCTATCTATCTATCTATCTATCTATCTATCTATCTATCTATCTATCTATCTATCTATCTATCTATCTATCTATCTATCTATCTATCTATCTATCTATCTATCTAGCCGCCTACGTCTGGGTGCTCTCATGATCGCCTCCTTAACTCGGTGCGGACCAAAATTGGAATGGTAACGTAAGAGGACTTTACGAATATGACTCTCTGGTCATAACATGAATGCAGTGAAAATCCTACCACGTGCGTCGTCAAACCTATTCCTCTAGACCGGTATGGCACATACCCGTTTACTACGGGCCGTGGTATACGGGTATGCGCCACAGGTGATTGATAGTTATCTACCAAAGAATGGTAACAAGACAGATTTGTAAAAACCGACATCGGAAGCGTTGACCCGACGAATGCAAAGAACAAAAATCAGGATCCAAGCAGTAATCGAACCCAAGCATTCTGCGTGGCAGTCAGGTATTCCGCCACAGAGCCACGCCAGGTCTGGAAACTGCTTTGGAAAAATACCCTATGCAAGTGTAATGCCGGTGCAACGTCAATTGTGGTTGTGGTGCTGGCTATCTAATTTTATAACAAAGCAATAAGCGCTACATATGTACTCTTAGAATGCAGGCGTCATGTCAGGTTAACGTCGTTATGTAGAAGATGCAATGCAAACAAAACGTGTTTTGTCCGTGGCCAGAACGGCTGCCACAAATCTTCACGTAATCGATTTTTTTAAACTCTCCATTGATCACATAAGGTTTGAAAACGTACATATTTGGGCCAACAAAAACCACACCTCTTGACGACCGCTCTCAAGAAATTCATTTCCATTCATGAAGAGACCTTGGCTTTTATACGAATCTTTCAATTCAGGCACAGCACGTCATCATAAGAGACGCATGGAGGGAATGCATTCTTTAGCATTCAAGATATGAATTATACTCAACTGAAGTAGATGAAAAAAAAAGGAGGCTACAACTGAAAGCGCCTAGTGTGGACTGAGGGATATCTAACACTGGCGTGAAGTCGCAAACCACGCGAATGCATTTAATTGGAACGGTCGTTTTCTTTACAAAACAGTTCCCAATTTCCGACCATAGGTCATTACTGTTGTTTAGCGAAGCTCAGAGAAGAAAAAAGACGTGTTACTGTATTTTCTTGTTACTAGAGATGTCCTTTACGCAGTAGCCACCACGCTCTGAAAACACAATGTTTGACATTTTCTGCTTTTGTTCTAATAAAAATGATGCAACATGTTTTTTCATAATATCATTCTGCAGTCCTTTGAGAACATTTTGGGGGACTTTGAACAAAATTGAGATTGGGGTTTTTTATTAGAGATTTTCGAATTGAGGAGCCCTTTTCTCTTTTTGGTGTTTCGAGCATGAAAACTTACTACTTTGAAAATTATTAGAGAAATACAAATGCAGAGGTTCATTATTCACATAAAGGCCTATTCATACTGCAAATATGAACAAGCTAAGGTGTTGACAGAAGTAGCCATAGCGTCCCAAATTTGACTGATTTTCAAAAACGCAGCGTTTTTCGTGAATTGTTAAAAATACATAATTTGCTCAGAATTCCATGAAATGATAAGAGCTATTTCCTCTTTACTTCTACTTTCGCCAAAAAGAAAGATATTTTTCATATATGGCTTCAGTAGCTGCCAGCATGACTGCGAATTTACAAAAACGCACTCTTCGTAAAATGGTCGTCGTCAACCGGCGACGCTTGTCGAATTTTCCTGTGTTGAAAAAAAAATTTTTTGAAAACGAACTGCGATTTCGTGCTCTGCAGTCATATGTGCACAACATACAAAATTATCAGGAAAATCGGAAATATCAAATATACACCGTTTTTTTATCTTTCGTGGAATCGACCAGGATTGAAAGTCGGGCGAGTTGGTTAAGATTGCTTGCTTGAAAGTGCGCGGAAAAAGATGGTCACACGAGAAAGGCGATAAACACAGGCCGACGCGTGTGACCGTCGTTTTCCGCGCATATTCAAGCAATGAAGCATTAAACATACGCTGTTTCTTGAAGGAACCATGGCTATTAATTTTCCATTATAGTCTGTGTTAAGTGGATTAATCCTTGTGGGTCCACAAATAGGCTGGCGAAATTTTAGCGCATTTGATGGCGCATTTATTTATAATTGAATATTTTTATATACGTGTCAGCAGCCTGAGAGTCGGACAACACACGCCCACTCGCGAGCCATGACGCAACGAACTGCTTGGCGTATGCGTTTTCGCGAACTATTTTGCTCTTCTGTTGTCAGCTGCTCGAGCAGTCGAGCTATTCCAGCTTTGTTGAGCTTGGCATTGAAATTGAACGATTTGCCGCGGCTGAAACTTCTGTAGAAGCGCATGACCTCACGCGATCCATGGCAAAATTGCGGTCGTCATATCCGGCGACTTCTAGGGCCTATTTTGCACGGAAATATTCTTGTTCAGTCCGTCTTTTTTAATATGTGTATAGGCATAATCGACTCGATACTCTTATTTTTCGCTGAAAACCACCGATTGTAGGGTGACCGTGTCGGGGCCCCTTTAAGAAAATTTTCTGTTGGCCTAGTTGGTTCAAGACACTGTTTTCCTGCGTAATGTGTTTCAACAGAGATCACAAGGTCCATGCACTACATACTGTGTTACTTTAACATGCAGTGCAAACATTACTGACCGCTATGCTATTTCTGAGTGTTCTGCCGAGGAAGCTTTAGTAAGAGTGCGCGATGAAAAAAAAGCTTTACATTAGAGCAGTGCAGGAACCGCACTCCCAGCTGTTTCCACACTGGCCACGTCAACAAAGAAACTGTTTCTCGGGGCACAGCAGCACATCTGCAAATACGCGGCAAGGTTGACGATATTAAGGAGACCAAAAAAATTAGCGTAGCTTGCATTGGAGGCGAAAGAGACAGCGGAGCTGATGGGCACCTGGCTTTTTTCTTTTAGTTTCTCTACTTCTTTCTTCTCCGTTTTCTCTGTCTCTTTTCTGTGCTTGTTTTTCTGTATTATTTATCGCCATACTAGCGATGCGTTGGAACTCTGTAATGGGTCGTCCTCCCGAGCGCCTTCCAGGGTCGCCCTCTTCGGCTCTTCTCTGAGAGCATGCCCTCGTGCTGATTATGGAGGTGTGCGCCGCCGCCCCCTGTTTTTGGTCACGCCGCTCGCGCCGCCGCCGAAGTCCCAAGAGAGATCACACCGCCGCCGCGCAATAATTGCGGCGCGCCGCCGTTAGTGTTTTCTTTTCATTCGAATGGGGAGTCTGGAAATGAAATACAGCACTTCGCCAGAGGAGCTCTTCTCGATGTGTCCATGTAATGAACTGTCCATTTCAGCGGCCGCTAAATCACGGGAACTCGGCGAGAAGCGCGCCCCCTCTTCCCGGTTCTTGTTCTGCAGCGATATCATCACATCACGAAGCTTTCAAACACTCTCGACACAAATGACAGGGACGAAATGCGCTTCAATGCAACGAACGCAGCCCTCAGAGATCCGATTTTCGGTGCACATGTCTTTTGATCGTGTTAGCCATCGATTTAGGTTTAATGCGGTCGCTCGTCTAACGCAGCTGTAAGGTCGGTACGCATTCCCTGCATCGTTCTCAAAATTCTGGGACACATTCATATGCAAAATCAGACTTGAAAAGTTTCTGTTTCTGTGCATTTCGTCCACTCTCTTCTTACGCTATACGATTGTGCTGGCGGGTTCGGCGCGGCGACGTGGTCAAGAGCGAGGTGACATCACGGCTCACCGCTTTTTCGAATCACTGAATGCACTCTGCCGAAATGGACTGTGGACACCTCCTTTGGGTGAACGCATCGAGAAGAGCTCCCCAGAAGTTGTAGTATCTTTTTATTCTCCAGAAATATCACGCGTATTGCCTGACCTTAACGTTGCCGCGTCCTCCAGCCTTTAAGGGCGACGACCCAATTCGCTGGATAGCATATTCTTGGAGTCTTGGACCTAGTACACTGTGCATAAATCAATTATATATATATATATATATATATATATATCGGTGCGTTAGTACACTTTTTCTTTTCATTCTTACTCGAGTAAATCGATAAATAAATAGAGAAGTCAAGAGAATGGCAAACAGAATAGAGCTGCGCTAGTTGGTAGTGAACAGCTATTAATTAGCAATGAGAAGTCTTACGCTAATTAGAGCAGATGGTCAAAAATGAGAATAGCTCCTCGTAATTCAAAGTAGGTAAGAATTGACAAGATATATTGATACGAATACGAATTTTGCTCCACTGGGTGTAAGCAATCAAGGGTACTAATGAATTTACTAAAAAATAAATTAAAAATTAAATTGAATTAAATTAATCAAATAAATTAAAATTAAATTAAATTTAAAAAAATAAAAAATTAAAATTTATTGGTGAAGGCGGTTAGTATAGAAGGACATGTATATTATATATATATTTAGATATAGTATTGCAATGCACGCCATTAATATTACATGGCTGTCGCATGCAAGTAACTAGCAGTAGATACTGTTATAGCTAATTAGTAACCAAAGGTGTAAGAGATATGGTAATTGTACTCTGTCATTATTAATACTTACACTTTGAGGTAAATAGAAAAGGGGTAAATACGAATCAACTAATCGGAGGATTGCGTTGTAATGTATCACATGGAAGTGGAGACGAAGAGGATCAAAGATATAAGAATCTTAGGTTGCTAATTAGTGATTAGGGGTCTTTCAGCTTAATTACTATGGAAAATCAACAGAGTTGACAATGACCCCCAAGAATTCACACTGAGTGAGATTTACTCAGCAACATTATGCACATTTGCACCCTGACCATATAAGTAATCACTTGTAATGAATTCACCAATTTTAAGGTTATAATAGAAATCTTTCAGTATAGAAGGATATGTACATGCTATATATGGGTATTCAATGTATGAAATTACCATCCGAGATAGATAGTAACAACATGCAATTATCTTTAGTGATAGTTATCGATAATTAGTAATCAGGGATAATTTGGGGAAAATCTATGGAACCTAGCAATTAAAGCTATCAAATAAAAGATATGCCAAAGATGACGATTATAGTTTATTAGTGATCGTTGTAGGCAGTTTCCAAGTGCGGGTATATGGTCAATAAATTAATAGGTCGACAACATAGTAATGCATCAAATGAAAGCATATAGGAAGAGGCTGAATACATTTGGAATGTTTGCTAATTGGCATTTAGGGGCTCTGCAGCGTAATTAATATTAATATTTTTTACAGCAGAGTTATGTCCACGCTTTGTACTACTCGCGATGTAGACAAAACACAATCATCATTATGCCGGCGCACTCAGCACAGCTGTGCCTAGTTAAGCCATGTTAATCATAGCCAATTGTAATTAAGTTTTGTTGAGCACGATGAAAACTAATTAGCCAAGCATAATACAGCCAGAAGGCTATATATAATTAGCCCTAATTAAGCCGAGTTGATATTCTTGTCTGCGTAGTCATGCGGAGCTCTGCAAGAGATGCCGAGCGATACCGATATATCGGTAGCGCTCATTCATATTTAATATATATATATATATATATATATATATATATATATAAATTATGAATGGGCCTAGTTAGTATTAATTACGTTAATTAACTCATTGGGTCTAGACTGACCTGCGGTGAAAGCTCGTCGAGATGAAGCCTCCAGTATGTAGATTATACTAATTAAGCTCATTAGCGTAATTAAGCTAATTAAGACATAATTAATGCTACCTTGACTAGGGATGCAAGTTAAGCTAGACCAAGTTCCAAGTGTGCAAATCAGACCTATTACGCTAATTATTCCAATTAATCTGATTAAGCTAATTAACCTATTTGGTGTTGTGACTGCCGAGCGATACCCAATCGAACCCGATCAACGCCTAGTCTATACTCGTGATTACCAATGTGACCCCGTGAACACTTCGTGCATAGGCGTGTGAATGCACGTGTGTCTAGTCAAGCCAAGACCAGCCAAGTGCCGACCAGCTCTGCTCTAGCCCAGGTTTGCGCGACTCAGTGCAAGCTGCGCAAATTTTTTAAATTAGGTCAGCTAAGCAGAATTCACGGTAAGAGTATCTTACTAATGTTGATCTACATTCGCGCCTTGGTACACAGTGCATTACTAATGAATGGTGACAATGAATTCAACATATGTTCAATTTAGGGGTGAAAGCTGTCAGTGTAGGACATCAGTAAAATAGATAGATAGTATCTAATCTAATCTATGCAGTTACAGTACAATGGTGGGAAATAGTAGAATATCATTCATTATTAGCAGTCATAAATATCATTAATTGGTAATCAGTTATAATTATTCATTTAAAGAGATACCATCTATCACCGACAAGTGTCAAGAGAAACTTTTACGAGAGATGACGATTTAAAGGAGTACTGCGTTGAAAACGGCGCGAAAATTGGACGAAGGCTAAGGAAAAAACACCAACACAAGCGCTCACACATTGATGAGTTATACAAAACACTGGGTGCAGAAGAGCCTGGTGTAAGAGAAACAAATTGCAGAAGGGTGTCTTCAAGGGCCAGTTGCTACATGTTACTGCACTCAAAACCGCGCGAAAGCGGCACGAAGGCTAATGAACAAATGAACAGCGCTTCTGTTGTTTGTTCCTAAGCCTTCGCCCCGTTTTTTCGCTGTTTGAAACGCAGTAACATGTACCAACTGACCCTTCAAGACACCCTTCTGCAATTTAAAGGAGTAATTAAATCTACTGATAGTTTTAGGAAGTTAATACTTAAGTGCAGATATATGATAAAAATAAATTGAGGCATATGATTGCAAAGCATCAGATGATAGTCTAAAGAGAGAGGGTGAATGCATTGCGAGATTCTTGCTAATGAACCTTTTCAAGCAATCCCAGAAAGCCCCGCGGGAGCATGGTGCACTATGGGAAAAGTTTGTACATCGAGCGAGCCGGCCGTTCGGTCGCCCGCGGCTCGTTGGTGCCGTGGGAGCACGAAACGAAAGGAACGTATACACGTCGTGGCTTGTTGAATATTCTTACATCGTAAAAGGCTACAATTATCCAAACGCATCTACCTGTATATCTACGCATGAAATGTGAAAGGAATAACACAGTCAGTGTAGGTATTGCCGAGTGTACGTATATCGGACATAGCAGTTAATCGATATGTGCGTTATCGCGTACCGATGCCGTCACGACGTTCGTTTGTCAATAATGTGAGCGGAACACCGAATTCATGTTTAGTGTATGAATACTTGGAAGGTGTGTCGTATTGAAATGCCATAGAATTTTCCGCCACAGCATTTGGTGTCATGAAAACTTTTGCGCTTGCTCACTGCGTTTAGCCGTTATGGCGTATTTCAAAGATAATTTCAGTGTTAGAGACTCATCTTGCGCGCGACTACACATATCTACGGCATGCATTCACCTGCAAGCGAACACGTTAAAGTACAACCAGCGTTTCTAAAATGCAACAACTGCAGTTAGTATCAACGAAGGGCGCTAGAATCTTATCATTTGTTATATACATGTATATGCGGTGCGAGCGACGCGCACGCGGTCTAATCAGTCTCTCGAGTACTCTGTAAATATTACAACCTCACCTTGCGCTCGTCGACAGTGCCGATGGACGTTGATTCCAAGTGGATGCGCGAATTGTATAGACCGCTCCTGGACTTCATCTAGGAAGCCACGCTGTATCGTTTTATTTAATTTTTGCTGCAGGGCTGGGGTCTCAAACGTGACTCGCACGTGACTGACTTCGTCCCATCCTTTTATTGGTCATCTCTAGAACGGACGAAGCCTCAAAGGGGTCAAGAGGAAACTGCGCACAGGCAAAAACCAAACGTATGCACTAAGGGATGAGGAAAGCAAAGTCACTGTCAATATGGATAAGAAAGTTAAAATAGCTGAGGAGCTTTACAAATATCTGTACAGAAGCCAGGACAACGAGGACGATAACGTAAGAAGTATATTAGTAGGCAAGAGGAATCGGACAACCCACCAGTAACGACACGGGAAGTAAAGAAATCCTTAGAGGGAACGCAAAGAGGCAATTGCCGCTGGTCAGGATCAGGTAACATCAGATCTGTTGAAAGACGGGTGGACAGATTGTTTTATAAAAACTGGCCACCATGTATAGAAAGTGTCTCTTGACGATGAAGGTACGAGAATCTTAGAATAATTTTAAAAGCACCTTAATTCATAACAAAGACGACGTCAAGGGCTTGAAATATTACATGCCGATCTGCATACTGTCCGTTGTCTACAAGCGATTTAAAAATATAGCATGATTCCGTACAGGCTACTCGACAATAAACACATTCACACGATCAATCAAGTGATGGAAAAATGCGCGGAATATAACCAACCCCTATATATAGCCGTCAGAGATTACGAGAAGGTATTTGATTCGGTCGAGATGGCAGCAGTCATTCAGGCACAACGGAATCAGGGCGTCGAAGAACCGTATATAAAAATACTGGAAGAAATCTTAGATTTAGGTGCACGTTAAAGAACCCTAAGTGGTCAATAATTCTGCAGCACTCCAATACGGCGTCCCACATAATCATATCGTGGTTTTAGGACATTAAACGCCACTAGTACTTCTACTACTACTACTAACAATAATAACAATTATTATCACAGGTGCCTTCACTGCCACTCCGCACGGCCGGAGTGGCAGTGAAGGCACCTGTGATCCCCCCAGCGCATGTGATCGTTGAGCGATCAGTGACTTCCGAGCAAGCTGCCTGCTCTGAACCACCTCTCTCCAAAACTCTTTCATCTTCGAATTCGCCGCCAGCTGACGTAGACACGTCCGAGCGTGGCAGTGTGATGCCTGCGACAGCCTCTTATGCAGCGGTGACTGAGGGGGAAAGAAAGAAGAAACCCGCCTCTTTTGGAGCTATGACAACATCGAATATATCTGTAGCTCAACGGCCACAACGGCCACAACGGCCAAAGGCCATTTTTGTTACGAAGCTGAGCCCAGACACCACTGTTGCTGACATCAAAAAACATATTGCTTCATTCGATCTGTCTCCCATCTCCTGCCGGCGACTTCAAACCAAATTTCAGTCCTATTCTTCGTTCTACATCGAAGTCGACAAGGAAACACTACAACGCCTGAATGACCCTTCGATGTGGCCCCTCGGATGCCTCTTCAAGCCATTTCGTGGGGAGCTGCGCGATGACATGCTTCATCCCTCTGAGCAAGTGACTAGAATCGAAAGTGCCGTGTAACGTAGACATATTCTACCAAAATGCTCGTGGTCTACGTACCAAGACACGAGAGTTTTTCTCTAATGTTCTTTCGTCTTCTTTCCTATTATTGCTATTTCTGAAACCTGGCTAGGCGCTGAAATTCCCTCATCTGACTTTTTTCCCCCGACCTACACCACCTTCCGCAGTGACCGAGATTTCAGTGAAACCAAGCAGAAAGGCGGTGGCGTGCTGATTGCCATTGACAATTCACTGAAATCCGTTAGACGGAAAGACCTAGAAACTATCGAAGAATCCATTTGGCTAGAAACCAACCTTGAGCGCAGTGAAAAATTGTTGATTGGATGTTTCTATTTACCGCCCAGCATGTCCCCTGCCTCGTTTCATGATGTCATGTCTTCCATTGAACTTGTGGTATCTTCTCATAGTGGGCACAGAATTATTGTTCTTGGGGATTTCAATGCACCTGGAATTGACTGGAGCACGCTTACTTTTTCTGATTACAATCATTTCATAGAGAAAAAGTGCAGCCTGCTCTTGGACTTTCTGGCGTTTAATTCCCTAGTGCAACATAACTCAGTCGTCAATTCCAGTGGCAACGTCTTAGACCTGTGTGTGTCAAACGATCAACCCCTTGAAGTTTCCCGCTCCGACATCTCTCTTGTACGTCCGGACAAATTCCACCCACCACTTAACGTAAGATTATCCGCATCAGCCGAAACAACGAGCTTCAGCAGTTACGTAAACAAATCTCCGAGATTTGCCTTCAAGCGAGGTGATTACACGGGCCTCTATCATCACTTGTCTACCGTTGAGTGGTCACAGGTTACTGACAAACCAAATGTTTATGAGCAGGTTGATCGGTTTACGGAGCTTGTACTGAGCAGCATGCGTAATTTTATTCCCCAATATACACCTAAACAACGTAAATATCCCCACTGGTTCTCATCTGAACTTATCAGTGCACTGAAGCATAAAGATCACGCACACAGGAAATCTAAATGTTCTCCATCCAGCGAGTGGAAGGAAGAGTTCAGCTTCCTTCGAACTCTCTCTAAACGCCTATATAAACGGGATCATAGTTCGTATATTGAATTCTTAGAAAAAAGCGCCTCTGACAGGCCGGCTGAGTTTTGGAAGTATGTACGTAAACGGTCTAGCAAAAGCGGAGAGTCCTTCAGACTACTGGACTCAAATGGGGTAGAAGTGCATGCCGTCGCTGACTGTTTTGCCACGCATTTCTCATCCGTTTATAAGGCCTCAGACTCTAGCACTGATATCAGACAACAGCCCAAGGCGGTTAGCTCATCCAGTGCTTTGTCGCTGGATGAAAATCTTATCTGCGAATGCATTAAGCGCTTAAAACCATCCTTATCATGTGGGCCAGATGGCATCCCCTCCGCCATACTAAAAGCTTATGGTAGTATATTTGTCCCAGTACTAACTACGATATTTAATAACTGCCTGGACACTTCCACATTTCCAAGCATGTGGAAAACTGCTCGTGTTTTTCCAGTATTCAAGTCGGGCTCTAAAACAGATGCTTCTAATTATCACCCGATTTCTCTACTATGTGCCACATCAAAGATCTTCGAGCTGGCTCTTCACGACATATTGTCTTTTAGTGTGAAAAACTCATTGATTCCTAATCAACATGGTTTTCTCGCTGGCCGCTCAACTACCACAAATCTTGCTAGTTTGATGACGCAGATCTCCACACCTATTTCTCAGAGAGGACAGGTTGACGTAATTTACTGTGACCTGAGCAAGGCTTTTGACGTGGTCAGCCACACGCTGATTATGGTTAAACTTGCGCACTTTGATGTTGACTTGTCAGTTGTGAATCTCCTGCAGAGCTATCTGCTCAATAGATATTGTTATGTTGCCGTAAAGGCCAAACGTCTTCTTTGTATAAAGTGACTAGTGGGGTCCCTCAAGGGTCGGTATTAGGCCCACTCCTATTTTTAATTTATGTTAATGATGTTTCTTTTGCCATTCGTAATTCTTCTTTCCTCTTGTATGCCGATGACATCAAGATTTTTAAGGAAATTCATTCAGTTAACGACTGTCGCTTGCTGCAGTCAGACTTGCGCTCTTTTTCCGAATGGTGCGACGGTAATAACCTTTCTCTGAATACCTCGAAGACAAAATTCATGTCTATCACTCGCAAAACATCTAGCGTGTCATTTCAATACTCTGTCAATTCTGTGCCGTTATGCAAGGTTTATGAAATCAGTGATCTTGGTGTTGTTGTTGACAGCGCGTTAAACTTTTCTTCTCACGTTAAGCGTGCTGCTATGCGGGGCCTTCGTTCTCTCGGATGTGTTTGTAGAATATCTCGAGAATTCAGGTCTCCCATGGCCCTACACAAATTGTACACGGCAATATGTCTTCCGCAACTTGAGTATGCGTCCGTGATATGGAATGGCATTGCTCAATCCAGCGGTAACACCATTGAACGAGTCCAGAAAAAATTCCTCAGCATATATAACCATCGCTTTGCTAAAAATGACTCTGGATCTCGTTCAAGTACTGCTGAATTATTATCACTGCCATCACTTCACTGCCGACGAAATCGCTCTGATCTCTTATTTCTTTACAAGCTAGTCCACGGTATCATATCCTGCCCTGTACTTCTCAATTGTGTAAATTTTCGAATTCCGCGTTAGTTAACCAGAGAGAACAGACCGTTTCATGTACCTGCCTGCTTCTTCCAACACTCTACCGTTCACAGAATACAAAGTCTCTATAATGTTAATTTTCTTGATCTTGACGTTTTTCATAGCCCACAATCATTGTTTTTATCCGAGCTTTGCACTGTTTTGGCATAGTGTGGCACTATGTACAAAGTCTTCCCTTCTCAGTCTTTCCACATAGTTGTATATATGCAATCTAATTTTTTATGCCCCGTCAATATTTCTCGTGTTGTCTTATTTTACTCCTCCCCTTTTGTGTTCATTTCTCTTTGTCTACGTGTTTTTGCTCTTTTTATTTCTGAAAACTGTCTGTATTGTGTTGTTTATTTTTATTGTTTTTTTTTTGCGTGCGCCAGCACAAAGGCCTTACGGTTGTTCCTGGGCACGTTAAATAAATCATTGATTGATTGATTGATTGATTGATTATTATTATTATTATTATTATTATTATTATTAGTAGTAGTAGTAGTAGTAGTAGTAGTAGTAGTAGTAGTAGTAGTAGTAGTAGTAGTAGTAGTAGTAGCATTACTAAGGCGTGAAACTGGTAGTGTGTTGGTTTATGTAAATTGAATTACCACAAATTAAAGCTTGAAGCATTTATATTCAACCTGTTTTATTGTTTTCTCCACGGTACATCATTTTAAACCGCACTCGTATTAAGCGTCTAATCGGGTTGTGGATATCACAACTTGCAATCTCACTGCAAAAAAATACATATACAGAGACCAGGAGGAGCCATTTCTTTACTTGTACACCGCCAAAATACAGACACCGCCAAAATACGGACACACTGCGCTGTAGCTTTTCGGATGCGACAGCAGCCCCAGAAGATGGCCTAGCGAATAAAGCAAGCAAGACTAGAGGAATATCATAGCCTTCTCCCTTTATATCTCGATTTTTTTATCCTGCGGCAAGGGCAATAGTAATTCCGAAGTATCCATGTGCGCATTCACATGGATACTTCCGAATTATTGATAAGGAGATGCTTGTGATGGAACATTCAGAATATTAATTTAGGCAGAACTCTGTGCGTGACACTCCCGCATTAATGATGACACATGTGTACGAGGTTGTTTTTCATGCATTATTCTTGTTGCCCCCAAGCGGCCTACATAAACAATAATAATTTAAGGGTCTTTACGTGCCATAACCCCATTGTCATTATCACCAAGCCGCAGTGGAAGATTCTGTGATAGGTTTAAACACCCGGGGGTCTACAACGTGCATCTAACAGACCTAAGTAAGCATGTGTTCTTGCATTTCGTCCCTGCCGGAATACGACCGCCGTGGCAGGGAATAGAACACGCGACCTCGCTACTCAGCAGCGCCACACTTTATCAGCCAATTGCTTCCACGGCGTTGGCGGCGTCAACAAAAAATCATCACGTGATGACATCACAATGGGACGTTATTATGACGTCACACATTTCCAAAATCACGTAATTATGACGGCATGATGACGTCACATAACGTGACTTCATCACATGACATTGTCGCATTGCATTGCCTCTGTGATCGGTTGGCCAATCAGGAGGCAGTGCAAAACCACGTTAGGTGCAGAAAGCTTTTGCACGAGGGTGGGGCAGAACAGACACATCGAATGACGACAAGAAGAAAACTTTCACCATCGAGTCGTCTTAGTCTAATGCAAAAGGGGCCCAGTGCGTTTTTTTTTTTTTTTTGTTATACGAATGATAGGCCTTAGTCTACGAGAAGTACTTCTCGCAAACGTAGTCACGAGGCGTGCGCTTTCGACCTTTCCTTGGTATAGGGCACGAGCCCACACTTCCAACTACACCGGGTCACTAGGAGATTTGAAAATCACAAGCCATACAACACTGCCCTCTTAATTAATGATATTACTTAGCACCCTCTAGTGTTTATTGGCATTACTGTACGATTGAGACGATGGCGATGAGTGATGCGAGGAAACCGAAGAACTTCATCATGTAAGATTTCTGACAAATTCGGTCCGTCACTTAGCAGGCGAATATCGTGTCTACTAAGTATGAAAATAATCAAAAAGTAGGGCATGCCGTTAAGAGGGGGTCACACTTTCTGCGAGATGTGAGTCGCGCACTGCAACACACTGATTTCAGCGTCATTGACTGCAGCACGTGGCTTCAGTTAAGCTCCCATTGCGAGAAGCTCAATGCGGCCACTCTAGAAGCGCCACGAACCAACACAGAAAAAAAGTGGCGCTCATCACGTAAGAAAAACAGAGTATGTACATTGCCTATGGTACGTAACGAAATGCAGGGAAAGAACTCCGCTTGCAGACTTGCAGACCATCGCCGTGGTATAGGTAAGGCCTGCGTTAATAATATCCGGGATTTAACGTCCCAAAACCACGATATGATTATGAGAGACGCCGTAGTGGAGTGCTCCGGAAATCATGACCATCCGGTGTTCTTTAACGTGCACTAACATCGCACAGTGCACGGGCCCCTAGCACTTCGCATTCATCGAAATGCGACCGCCGCGGCCAGGATCGAACTCGCGACCTTCCGGTTAGCAGCCGAGCACCATATTTACTGCTCCACCGAGGCGGACAAGGCCTGCGTTGACAGCAATGTTTACCTTCTGGCAGCACGGTAACAGGGCAGTTCAATGCCTTGCAACTGTTATAATAGTGGGTACACCCCGCTATTGTAAGAGTTGCACACACACTAGCGATGTGTATGTGTGCTTCTTTTCGTTTTCTGTCCCCTCTCGGCGCGCTTTTTCACGCTCAACAGTGAACTAATTGACTAAAAAAAAGAAAGATATTCGTGGAAGGTTGCTCAGCTTGCCTTTAACAACTTTCAGTGTAATCTACTATTTGAGAAACATCGCCTCGTGAGGTGCTACGTTGTCTATCGGTAAACAAAGGCACGACACAGAGTATAAACATAAAACGGCTTTTCGAGCACCTTCCACGTCACTTGCGCACATAAGCAAAAGATTTCAACTCGTAGTAAAAATATTAAATGGGTCCTGACGAGAGACTTTTTAACGAACTTTACCATGTAAAAGTAGAAACAAGCTAGTTTGTCCAGAATAAAACTGGCCGCAAGAACCGGGTTTCAAGCCGCGACCTCCTGCAATTCTACAGACCAGCATAATATAATAATAATAATTGTTGGGGTTTAGCGTCCCAAAACCCCGATATGATTCTGAGAGACGCCGTAGTGGAGGGCTCCGAAAATTTCGACCACCTGGGGTTTTTTAACATACACCTAAATCTAAGTACACGGGCCTCTTGCGTTTCCGTCTCCATTGAAAATATGGCCGCCGAGGCCGGTATTCGATCCCGCGACCAGCGGGTCAGCAGTCGAGCACCTTATTCACTAGGCCACCCTGAAGGGTTGCAGATCAGCATAGGCAGTCAAACAAGAAGGCGGGTTTCACGATACCTTATATCAGTCTAATCTGTTTCAGCCCTCTTTCACCAACACTTAGCGGAGAGGAAAACGCGGCCTGGGTAGCATGTCATGAGCATAATGAAGTCAGTGCTTTCCGGCGTCTTTAGTTATCCACTAAAACGCGTTCTTGGGCTAATTGGTGCATGGTCTGACAAAAATTTGGAGGCACAAAGGAACGATGACAAGAAATGACAGGAGTGGTGCCAAACTAAAAACTGTTTTATTGGAAAGAACATTGCATTCCAGGTAGCTTCACGCGCATGGGCGAGTCACATTGACAATCACGGTAACAGAATGACAACCTACTTTGAGTTATCAAGACTTGTCTAAAAAGTGCAATTCGTTGCGATATAAATTCAAGGAAGGCACACTAACACATTGGGCACTCTTCTCATTTATGCAAAAAGCCTTCAACAATTCTCTGGCCACCTGGTTTCGAATTTTCCCAAGCACCCTTGTTTCGAAAAACCGGGGCGCGCATGCGCAGGACTTGCAGTGCGAAGGCAAGTGTAAACCAGATACATTGTTAAGAGAGGCTTCATGTTCCATTAATCGGATATTTAAACATCGACCAGTGTGGCCGATGTATGTCCTACCACAGCTGAGGGGTATTTCGTAAGCCACCCCAACTACGCATGGGCAATACGGTTTTACATGCTGTATGTCACAGGCGGCCTTATTGTTTTTCTCAGACACACGGACGCATAGCCGCGAGAGCTTGTTAGGGGCGCTGTTGAAACTAAGGTGACTATTAAAATGATTCTTTTTAAAAAGATCATTGAACAATATGGTGCTTGCAAAGGTATTGTTGCTTTACCTCTGCTGGTAATTGAGCTTTAAAGAAAAATGTCTGTGGGCAGCGAATATAACACGGCAAGACGTCTTGTAAAAGCGCAAAATATTGAATTCATAAATTGAGGCCAACTGAAATTAGGGACGGCAAGCGTCTGTCTACACATTTTGAAACCCGCGATCGTCATCACCACCTCACAAGCTTGTATTATTTTCTGGAATTTAGCTTTTTTTCACACTACAAAAACAGCAGCGCTAAAGGACGTTCTTGCTTTAGAACTTTTAAGAAACCCGTGGGAGCCAACAACAATATAATCGGACGAAATATATTGAAGAGGCAGGGGATGCGAAGAAGGGAAGCACGCTCTTTCGAGAGTTCGTCGTTATCAAGCGCAGCCAAGCGACATGTAAGCCTCCCTCCTTTCATTGCAACAGAACTGCTGATTCACGGTCAAGCAGCCCAACCGGCCGCTCGTTGCATGCGCTGCGGTTATCAGTCGTCGATTTAGGTTCGCGCTCGCTGCTTGTAGCGGATATCGTCGTCGTGCTTTTTTTTATGTATTGTGGTTTTCTCGATTCGCGCGACTAAGGCAAGCGTCATCGCGCGAATTTTGAACGTTGAAGGTCCGTACGCCACGTGGTGTGAAAAAAGGTGAACTAAAAGCGATGTCCCGAATTCCTGGGTATGCAGTCTAATCTGTTTCATCCCTCTTTCACCAACACTTAGCGGAGAGGAAAACGCGGCCTGGGTAGCATGTCATGAGCATAATGAAGTCGGTGATTTCCGGCGTCTTTAGTTATCCACTAAAACGCGTTCTTGGGCTAGTTGGTGCATGGTCTGACAAAAATTTGGAGGCACAAAGGAACGAGGACAAAAAATGACAGGACTGGTGCCAAACTAAAAACTGTTTTATTGGAAAGAACATTGCATTCCAGGTAGCTTCACGCGCATGCGCGAGTCACATTGACAATCACAGTAACAGAATGACAACCTACTTTGAGTTATCAAAACTTGTCTAAAAAGTGCAATTCGTTGCGATATAAATTCAAGGGAGGCACACCAACACATTGAGCACCCTTCTTATTTATGCAAAAAGCCTCCAACAATTCTCTGGCCACCTGGTTTCGACTTTTCCCAAGCACACTGGTTTCGAAAAACCGGGGCGCGCATGCGCAGGACTTGCAGTGCGAAGGCAAGTGTAAACCAGATACACCGTTAAGGGAGGCTTCATGTTCCTTTATTCGAATATTCAAACATCGACCAGTCTGGCCGATGTATGTCCTACCACAGCTGAGGGGTATTTCGTAAACCACTCCAACTACGCATGGGCAATACGGTTTTACATGCTGTATGTCACAGGCGGCCTTATTGTTTTTCTCAGACACACGGGCGCATAGCCGCGAGAGCTTGCTAGGGGCGCTGTTGAAACTAAGGTGACTTTATTAAAATGATTATTTTTAAGAAGATCATTGAACAATATTGTGCTTGCAAAGGTATTGTTGCTTTACCTCTGCTGGTAATTGAGCTTTAAAGAAAAATGTCTGTGGGCATCGAATATAACACGGCAAGACGTCTTGTAAAAGCGCAAAATATTGTATTCATAAATTGAGACCAACTGAAATTAGGGACGGCAAGCGTCTGTCTACACATTTTGAAACCCGCGATCGTCATCACCGCCTCACAAGCTTGTATTATTTTCTGGAAGTTAGGTTTTTTCACACTACAAAAACAGCAGTGCTAAAGGACGTTCTTGCTTTAGAACTTTTAAGAAACCCGTGGGAGCCAACAACAATATAATCGGACGAAATATATTGAAGAGGCAGGGGATGCGAAGAAGGGCAGCACACTCTTTCGAGAGCTCGTCGTTATCAAGCGCAGCCAAGCGACATGTAAGCCTCCTTTCATTGCAACAGAACTGCTGATTCATGGTCGAGCAGCCCAACCGGCCGCTCGTTGCATGCGCTGCGGTTATCAGTCGTCGATTTAGGTTCGCGCTCGCTGCTTGTAGCGGATATCGTCGTCGTACTTTTTTTATGTATTGTGGTTTTCTCGATTCGCGCGACTACGGCAAGCGTCATCGCGCGAATTTTGAGCGTTGAAGGTCCGTACGCCACGTGGTGTGAAAAAAGGTGAACTAAAAGCGATGTCCCGAATTCCTGGGTATGGAATTGTCTCCCATACTGCTTTGCTATGCAGCCGCCCACCCGCTCTTGCTTCTCTCGCACGACTATCGTGCGCGATTAACTGATTTCGCTCCATTTTGTGCATTTGCGACCGCGCATGCAGTGATAACAGAGTAAAGCCGACAAGCGCGAAATCATGATAGCTTCAACGCTTAGTGCTGACATTGTACGCGTGCTTTATGAAGAAATAAGTGGCGGGGAGATGTCCCCTGTAAGAAGGGTATTGAAGGCGAGAATGAAACCAATTGAAAAGGCGCCGGATTAAATGATTCTTCACACGGAACCACTCTTTACAGCGGAGACGATGCAGCTTTCCAGGAAAAAGGCGAGCCCGCTTCCACGGTTCTTTGTATACTTTTTATTGCGTTAGCAATTGAATGGACACTCCGGGCAGGCTCTCACTGTCGCCGTCATGTTCCGTGTAAACTCTAAATCGATAACATCGCTCCGCGCATTGTATGTTCTACCCGCGAGTAAAAGCGCGCGAGCATTGGCAAGGAACATGGCTAAAGCAGAGATGAAACAATCTGGCCATCTCCGTCACACGGAATGGCATCAACCCGCGTGCGAGGCCTGCCGTCGATTGCTCCTCAAGCACGAGGAAACTCCCCGCCCGTCATTTGCTAGGCGAAGGAGCAGGAAGGGATGTCTGGGGAGTGGGACTGCGTAACTCGAGCAGCTACTGTGAACTTTGACTAGAAGGGCGTGGTCGAGAGCGCTGGCACGCGCGCTATTTCGGAAGACATCCCCTAGCGAACGGCTCGTATACCTTCTATGCGCTGTGAGCGCTGTGATCTCACTGCTTCGCGCTCGGACAACTGATACGACAAGCTGACCGAAAACCGCTTCTCTCCCGGGAGCGGCCGTATCATACACCAGCGTTTGTTAGAGTTAAGTGAGATCGGAGCAAAAAGAGTTCGCAGCTAGCCCTCGTTCATGTAACATTACGACGTGCACTTACTGAATTAACATTACGGTGTGCAGTTATCGCATTCACTGCTTCGCCCTCCCTCCAACCCCCCCCCCCCCTCCCGCGCCGCACCGCCGCCGCCGGAGGTGAAAACACCGGCACGCCGCCACCGGGTCCGGCGCACATGTCTAGCTAAGAGTGCGCTCCGTCTTGACTGTCGCCGTTGTGGATCGTCACCTAGTGCCGTCAATGAACGCCTTTACAATTTCGCGGAGAGTGCTGCGCCGTCAAACCTGCTTAGGAGCCCATTCGATGCCCCTTTCGTTTCGATCCCGTACCGTGCCATCTACCATGACTCAAGACGCCGCCTAGCAAATGCCTCCCCTGCACCGATAGCTTGCCCCGGTGTCCCCGGCATCCGCGACCCTCCTGTCTTCACCGGCGCGGATGGCACCGACGGGGAGGTCTGATTTCAAAAAAACGCCAGGCCTGCGCTAAAACCGCAGCACAGTCACAGCGAAAGCTGGAAGAGCGGCGTTTCTAGAGCCCGTTAAGCTCTCTTGGGGCTACAATACAAGTACACTAGAAAGGTACCCACTACGCCATAAATCACAATTTTTGTGAAGTTTGGAAGCACCTACCAAGCCATTATTCGTCATTCTGCGGAGAAGTGAGGCACCAGCTACACGTCTGTAAGGCATTATGTGCACTTTGTTCACGCGACGACTGATGACGATGAAGAATTATGGCTCAGCCCTTTGTAATGGGTTGGAATCTTTAAACGGCCCACCAGTTATGTAATTTGCATTGGGTGACGCCCGGTCGCTATTTCCCTCTCCCGTCATGCTGTATAACATACGTTGACGTGGGAAAGAGACGGGGGGGGGGGGGCGAAGAACTTTACTGAGACCCCGAGGAAATGGATCATACGCTTATGGGCTTCCTTGGCAACCAATACAAGTGCCCTTGCGAGGAACCCACTACGCTATAAATCATTGTAATTTTACTGAGACCCAGAGGAAGTGTATCATGCGCTTATGGGCTTCCTTGGCAACCAATCCAAGTGCACTTGCGAGGAACCCACTACGCTATAAATAATTGTAATTTTTGAGAAGTAGGCCAGCAGGCACTCTGCCATTTTTTGTCATTCTACGGAGAGCGTTGGTACCTGCTAAACCCATGTAAGGCATTATGCGCACTTTGTTGATGCTGTGCCTGATGATGAAGAATTATGGCAGGGTCCTTTGTAATGGGTTGGAAGCATTCAACAACCTGCTCGTTGCGCAATTCGCATTGTGTGACGCCTGGTTACAGAATTCGCGTTGTGCGACGCTTGGTGCTTATTTTACTCTTCTACCACGCTATATTGCATATGCTAATGTGGTTCCTTCCCGACATGAAGCCTGTATAGGACCTTTTAGCAAAGCAGTTTCAAGCACCGGCATGGCTCAGAGGTTGAATACTGGGCTCCCACGCAGAGGACCCAGGTTCGAACCTCGTTCCATCCTGGAATTTTTTTCTTATTTAGTTTTTTTTCTTATTTCGAGCGATACTGGTTACGGACACCGGCGGCGGCGGCGGCGGCGGCGGCGGCGGACAACTACGGCGCCAAAAACGGCCGGTGAAATGATCTCATAACAGCTTTCGCTGTAAAACCGACATCGTCGACGTGTTTGGCCGCCCTGCCGTTCGTAAAGGGGTATTCAGACGGGGGAGAAATGTTCGGGGGGTAAAGGCGGAGCCTAGTGACGTCAGCTCGCGAGGAGAAGTCGCCAAAAATGCCCCCCACTCACACGGACGAGGCAAACGGAGGGGGAGACCAGTGTTACTAGACTACTCTGGTGGCTTGCACCACCCGTTTGACGAGCTGCTGACGACGAGCTGCAGACGACCATCCAGCTGCAGACTGGACACCCACTGCCGCTCTCTGCAGGAGCAAGTGCAACAATGTGGCCAAACAAGAGCCCAAAATTCCGCCACATCCCCCACGGCAGGGGGATCGTTTGTCCTTTCGGGGAAAACGTCCCCGTCTCCTCCGAGGAGGCGCGGGGGGATCACGCCCGCTCGCTAATCCGTGACGTCGCGGTCACGTGATACGCAATCCCCCCATCTCCCCCGAGCATTCCTCCCCCGTCTGAATACCCCTTAAACTGCAAGCCATACAGTGTTTACGGGAACGGGCTTAGCATACCGGTGAGTCTTTTACGAGCTACATCGAAGACGTCCTCGAATTGTGCAAGAAAGCCGACGCAACCATGTATTAGTATGACAAGATCCGCAACGTTATTGAAGCATCGACGACGATGCCTTCACCATGCTGCTCGCCAAAAACCCTCGTACTATGACATAGGTGATCACGCTCTGCCAAAGCTACGAGTAGCTGCGCCGGCAGCGGTTGCTGACCCGTCGACCTCCTGCACGCGACGCCGTTCTCGCTGGCTTGTCAGCCATTTCTGATCAGTCCACCTTGCTAACCGAGATCAAGTCAATCGTGCACGAGGAAACTGCCCGCCAGTTCTCTCTACTGGCCTTCCCTCAGTCGCAGCATGTTGAACAGCCGTCAACCACACTGCTGCCTCCCTTACGCCGAGCTCTTCAACAGGAAATCGCGGAGGTCATGCCGGAATACCACCAGCCCCCTCCGGCGCCTGCGCCTCTCACTTACCCGCAAGTTGTAGCCAGGTCACCCCAAGCGATCCCTGTGGCTGCCCCATTTACTTAGGCCGAAGCCGTCACCAGACCTCAGGCCTTCGAAGCGAGTGTGCTGGTTGCGTACGCCGATGTCATCCCTAGGCTACAACAGCAGCCCATCATGTAGTCATATCAGCAGCCGCCCCGTCCACCGCGCCCTGCGCCATGGACGAGACCTACCCCGGCGACCCGATGGCGTACTTCCGACAACCGCCCCATCTGCTTTGCGTGCGGTTGTGCCGGTCACGTCGCCCGCTATTGCAATCGCATGCAGCCGCCTCGAGTCGCCTCAACCATCCAGAGCCAGTCAAGCCGCCCGTATTACGATTCTCCTCCGTCTCGCCGAGCTCCATCTCGCCGTTCACCGTCACCACGACGCCGCTCACTGTCACCGATGCGGCTATGTCCAGTCCCATGCGACCAGGAATACTAGTAGTCGCAGTCCACGAGGCAAGAGCTGCGAAGCTATCGAACTGGAAAGTCCTCAGCGAAGCCCATCGAATGTGATAGACGTGTTTGTAGACGGTGTTCGCGCATCTGTTCTTATCGACACTGCAGCCGCCGTATCTGTTATGTACGCAAAGCTTAGCCGATTACTGCGAAAAGTCATGACGCCACTCTCTGGCTTCTCCTTCCGTACAGCCAGCGCCCAACGTATTCACCCTACAGTGGTGTGCACAGCCCGCGTAGTGATTCAAGATGCGCTGTGCGCCGTCGAATTGATCGTAATTCCATGCATGCTCTGACGACGTCACCCTAGCATGGGATTCTTTCTCCCGCCACGACGCCGTAATTCATTGCGCTTCAGCCAAAATACAGCTCTCACCATTCTCTGGTTTGATGCTGGCAGACAGTCCATCGACTGGGAGCAAGTACTCGTAAAGGACGACACCAACGTGCCTGCAAACTCGTCAACGGCGGTGTCAGTCTACTGCGCCAGTCTCTCCGACACCGTTGCACTCCTCTCGCCATCTGACCGTGTTTGCACGAGGAAAGGCTTGCTGGTGCCTTTGGCGACCGTGCTAGTCACTCAGGGCAGCACCTCTATTTTTTTATCAACCCTTCCCTGTACAATGTTACGTTGGTGCGAGGGGAATGTCTCGGCAGCGTGGAACCCCTCGAAGACGCACAAGTTATGGACGAACCCGATGACAGGCACTGTCCCAGTTCTAGTATGCTCAGTGCTGTTTCGACGTCTGGTTCATCACCCGTTGATGCATTTGGCTCTTCCATTGCTGACAACCATACGCCGGTCCAGCGTTCCCAGCTTCTGGGCCTGTTGGAAGAATTTCGCTCTTCTTTCGATGTCGCTCAAACTTCTCTCGGCTGCACGTCGGCCGTTACGCATCGCATCGACACTGGCGCCCAACCGCCACTGCGGCAACGTCCATATCGCGTGCCTCCCACAGAACGCCGTGTAATCAACGAACAAGTCAACGACATGCTTCGACGCGATGTTATTCGACCCTCTAACAGCCCCTGGGCGTCTCCTGTCGTTCTTGTTGCGAAGAACGGTTCCGTGCGGTTCTGTGTGCACTATCGGTGACTCAACAAGATCACTAGTAAGGACGTGTATCCACTACCGCGAATAGACGACGCGATTGACAGGCTGCAAGGAGCAGAATTCTCTCATCTCTCGATTTGCGCTCAGCGTACTGACAAGAACCTATGGCTGATGAAGCTCGACCGAAGACCGCCTTTGTCACGCCCGACGGCTTGTACTAATTCAACGTCATGCCGTTTGGACTGTGTGATGCGCCCGCCACCATTGAGCGCATGAATTGATACCGTTCTGCGCAACCTGAAATGGCACACGTGCTTGTACTATCTCGACGACGTCGTCGTTTTCGCCCCGGACTTCTCCACGCATCGTCAACGCCTGCGGCATGTTTTGATGCATTTGAGGGACGCCGGTCTTCAACTGAATCTAAGGAAACCCCGATTTGCAGCGCGGCAGCTGACAATACTCGGCTACGTCGTGTCCAAGGTCGGAATTCTCCCCGATCCAGCCAAACTTCGGGCCGTGACCGAGTTCCCCAAGCCTACGTCCGTCAAAGAACTGCGCAGTTTCGTAGGACTGTGTTCCTATTTTCGGTGCTTCATTCGAAACTTCGCGACTATCATATCGCCGCTGACGAACCTCCTCGGAAGTAACGGGCCCCTCCATTTGTGGCTGTCAGAGTGCGACGACGCTTTCGCAGAGCTCCGTCGTTTCTTGACGTTGCCTCCCATACTACGCCACTACGACCCTACGGCCCCTTCAGAGGTACACACAGACGCTAGCGGTGTTGGCCTTGGCGCTGTCCTTTCTCAGCGGAAACTAGGGTTCCCTGAATATGTCGTGGCATATCCGACGCACTCTCGCGCTCCACCTTGCCTGATGAGAATGCCCACAGCTCAGTGTCTCACAATGCCGTTTCTTCCATCGACATTCACAGCATCGCTAACGAACATCGCAAGGATCAATCGATCGCTTCGCTGATAGACTTGCTCACTGATCCATCGGCAACACCATCCACTCGCGCGTTGCGTCGTCAAGCCCACCATTTCGCCATTCGCGACGACCTCCTTCACCGACGCAATTACAACGCCTACGGCCGCTGGTGGCTACTAGTAATACCCCGCAGTCGGCGTTCTGACATATGCGAATCGTGCCACGCTGATCCGCAGTGTGCACACTCTGGAGTGTCGAAAACTTACCACCGCATTCGCCAGCGGTACTTTTGGCGAGAGATGTACCGCAACGTGCAGAAAGAAGTTCGTTTGCTCCTGCATCGATTGTCAGCACCGCAAATCTTCAACGCACCTGTCACCAGGAGGTCTGGAACCTTTACCTTGCCATGGCCGGCCGTTTGGACGCGTTGGCATCCATTTGTATCGGCCACTTCTGGTGTCGGCTGGTAAATGCTGGACCGTCGTCGCTGTAGATCACTTTACGCGATACGCCGAAACTGCCGCCCTCCCAGCGGCTACAGCGCGCGATGTTGCCTCCTTCCTGCTCCACCGAATCATGCTGCGCCGCGGTCCACCCCAGGATCTGCTCAGCGATCAAGGCCGTGTCTTGTAGGGAGTCGTCGAAGCCATTCTCAAAGAGTGCAACGTTGTTCATCGCAAAACTACTGCTTACCACCCGCAGACGAATGGGCTCAAAGAACGCTTTAACCGCACGCTCAGCGACATGCTCTCGATGTACGTCGCCACCGATCACACGAACTGGGATACCATTCTGCCTTTCGTCACCTACGCCTGTAATACCGCCCCTCGGAGCACGACTGGTTCCCCACCCCTTTTCTTATTGCACGGCAGGCACCCGTCGCGCACATTCGACACAGTCCTTTCATACAAGCCGGATCGATCTGAGTTGTGCGCCTATTCATGCCACAGGCAGACTTGCTGATGAGTGTCGCAAGCTTGCCAAGACCTTTACTACGCATGACCAAGAGCGGCAGAAGAGCATTCGCGGTGACACCACCGCTTCTGCGCCCACGTTCCTGCCTGGACCGCTCGTACGGCTCTCGGTCCATACCACTGCAACTAGCCTCTCTTCCAAACTACTGCCCAAATACGAAGGTCCCTACCGTGTCGTTGAACGCACATCCCCGGTCAACTACCTGATCGAACCCATTGAACCACCTTCGGACATGCGCCGCCGAGGGCGCGACGGTGTCAGCGTGGAGTGCCTCAAGCACTAGCATAACTCGTTCATAGTGGCAAGCTTCTAGGTCGCCAGGCGGCTATCGTCTCGTACCAAGGGTAATTGTAGCGAAGCGTTGGAACGCTGTAATCATAGAGTTAATATACTGACTCTAGAGGAAAGGCTGGGCCGCGAAACCGCTAACCACAAGAACGCTGACATCTTGGAACGTTGTCATTCTTGCCATCACATATCAATTCTAAAGCAGCATTTGCACATTTAATAACAGGCGGATATTATTTTGTGTTTATTTTGAATACTTTTACGAAAGAATACGACGGCTATTTATGCAATTTACTGTGCGCGGAAAGGAGCGTTTGCAGGCTGGTTTGCTAGATGGCGCCGCCATATCAACACCAATAAAGCCCCTGAAACTTCGTAAAGTAGCGACACTTTCCTCCTCCGCTCGCGTTCCTCCTCGTTCTACTCTCTTTCGCGCTCTCTTTTCGAGCATGGCGCCACCTACCTTGCTCCTGCGTAGCAGACGACGCTTCGCAAAGAGAGCGCGCACTTGCCAGGCGGCGCGCTTTAAGCATTCGCACTAGCCGTCTAGCTCTTGGTATCCTTTTTTTAATTATATGTTGTTTAGGAGATGTTAGGACACGTTTGTAAAGGACGTGTGATGTTGAACGTTAATGTCCCGCTCTACATGAAGCCTTCTGAAACCTACACGTTGTACGCATCGTCCATGCGAGGCGAATTCGCCGCGCATACCAATGACGCACTGAGGCTGCCAGTACGCACTAGTGGTAGCCGTTCCGAAGTATCGATTGGGTAAATATAGTTAACGCCGCTATACGTGCCTGTATTATGTAGCACTGTACACTTCAATACAAAAGTGCGTATTTGAAGCATCTTTTCCCACAAAACAATATCCAGCATCTGGCTCACTTGTTTTTTTTTTCTTTTTCACTTGCTTTTTTTTCTTTTTCGCTCGCTATTTCCTGTTAACTGTTTAGCAACCTCACAAAAAGGGCGTGCTATGGGGCGCATTCCTATCCCGAAACAATAACCATCAATCTCGCGTGTCTTTCCTTGCATTATCGCCGGGCGCTCCGTACTTCCAGGTCACGAATTGCGTGCGTGTTATTAAAAATCATCCTTGATAGGAAAGTGGCGAGCGCCGAATTTTCAAGAAAGGAAGCGCAAACTAGCCGGAGGACGGTTATTGGTGAGGGGCAAGAAGACTCCACAAAGGGTGTGGACAGTTTTGAGAGTGCAAGAAACACATGGACAGTGGGTGTTGGCGGTATTATGCTAGTTAAATAGTGGCGACTATTATTTATTTAGAAAATGACTGGCAGTGCAAGCAGCAGCTCGGAGCTTCACTGAAAGAAGAATGCGCCAGAAGGCGTACTTCATACCCAATCTATACATTTGGACAGCGTTGGTTGATTCGTTAAGAGATTAGACGCACCAACTATAGCGCTCAAGTGCGCCTCGTAGACGTACTTGGCATACGAACTATACTCGCTGCTCAATGAACGAGCCAGTGAACGAATAAACTATCCTGCCACCGTAAACGTTTCTTTCGCGAGAGCTCCACTCGCGGATAATAATATCATCTGGGGTTTTACGTCTCAATACCACGATATGATTATGACAGACGCCGTAGTGGAGGGCTCTGGAAATGTTGACCATCTGATGTTCTTTAACGAACATTAACATCGCACGGCAAACTGGCCTCAAGCTATTCGCCTCCATCGAAATGTGACCTCCGCGGTCGGTCGCGACCTCCGGGTCAGCAGCCGAGCACCATAACCTCTGCTCCACCGCGGCGGAAAGCCACTCGCTGATATAAACCTCCACACGAAATGGCACGTAAACCTTCGCGCTAAATAACACGTGTACGTGAGGTTCCTAAACGATGAACGCACCCGGCGACTCGGTTGGGCACGCACGCTTTGCCCACCTACGTTCTATCGCAAGTCCACCGGCGGATCCGTCGACGTAAAAGAGCCAGAGAAAGCTATTTGCTCCAGGAAAAACAAAAACAAAACAAAACAAAAAAACGAGCACGCAACAAAAACAGAGAGTACCACTCCTAATGTGAGCTTTCACACCGCAGCTTTGTTTCTTCAAAAGAACTACGCCGAATCTCTGAAGGTTCGCAATCACATTTTCGATCGTCAGTCGGCGTGCCTTCGTAGTCGGCGTGCCATGCTAGACGCACAAACCAATACCGCAAACTAAAACGAGTAGGCGCATCACGTCAAGCAGAAAGCGTAACCACATATCCTTAAAAAAAACACTTAGTACAGACCCCGCAGAAGCAGCAATAAAACATGCGAGGAATAGCGACGTACTGCACAATTAACTTAGACCTCGACGAGTACTTATAGTGGGAGGACAGCAACTTTCCTCGGATAGTCGCGTCGAAAATGTCGGCCGAAAGTTCTATCCTCCGATTTGGTCTAACCAAGCCTTCCTTCGCAACTCGTTGCGCTTCCCGGATGGTATAATGAACAGCTTTTTGCCTTCACTTGATTTGTTTCGGCATCCGAAAGTGCAGCAGAAGCCTACGACAACCAACCGTGACGTCGGTCTTGTGTGCAACATATCTCGGAGTACAACGCACGCGGAATGGACAGTGCGTATCCATAAAACACATGCACTGAGAACCAGCGAGAGCCCGCGCTCTGAGAGCAAATATGGCAGTCGCGAGCGACTGTAAACAAACGAACGCTACGAGCGGTCCCACTTGACGGCAGTTGGCCAATGCCGACGCGGCGTCAGCCTCGGAGAGGACAGAGGAGGGAGAAAAGAGAGGAGGCACGCTTTTATGCACATATGTCGCTACTTTACGAAGTTTCAGAGACTTTAAACACCAACACTCGAGAGTGGGCTCGCGGCCGATTGGCCGATTGGCCGATTGCGCCGGTTTGCGCGTCGTGTTAAGCCCCCGAACCTTCGTTTACGTCGTGTATCTCGTAGTTGTCATAGTGTCCGGTTGTGTGCGTTTTCTATTGCCACGTACCACTCGACTTCATGTGACAGCCCTTCTTTCAAACTGAAAACTTCAGTGCTAACCAGGACGGACGGCAAAGAAGAGATGAGACAAGCACTGAAAGTTATGTACCAACTAGGTGCAACCGAAGTTTTTTTAGATGTGCAGTATCTCTTGCGCGGGGGTATGTCACGCGGCGTGGTGATCCGGACGCCGCGTAGTAGTCCGCACTCACACTACGCCTGCGCAACTCTCCTCCTTTCCTCTCCAACAGCTGCGCGTTACTCTCTCCACTTCTCTACCAGCACCTGCTTGCGCTTCTCCTGCGTTCTCACTTCTGCTCTCACGGAGCATACGCTACTCACCTCCTCTAGGACCCTCTCCTTCAAGTGGTAGAGCGCTGCGCGCGTTCATTCCAGCGCTTGCTTCGGTTGGCTCCTCTGAAACGCGGGCTCGACAGGCCGAAATTCTCTCCTGCGCAGCGCCGCGATGAGGGCCAGCGCATGCGCGTCCCCTCCCCCTTTCTCTCCTCTCCTACGCTGCCTCTCTCTCGCGCGCCTGTCGACCGCGATCCCCGCACGCCCTGTGAGAATTAACGGCCAGGCTAGAGGGAAGACACGACGCGCGTAATGTTCCTCTTCGCGTTCCACGACGCGAGGTCGGTAGCATGCCCAGCGAACGCCAACGGAACAGGATCGTGCAAGTGCTCCGGCTTCGCATCGCCTCATGGTCCCCTTTAGCGGGAGATGGTGTAATTTTTTTAGTCTTTTTAACGGCGATAAAATTTCGTGTGCAGTGTATCTTTAGTTTTGATTGAATCTTTCGGGTGACGTCGCACTCACATTGGCCGCTGCATGCTTCAATCGACATTTTAAATGCGGAGCATTTCTTAGTCGCACCTGCGGCGTCGGCGGCGCCGTCCACACCCCCACTGCGCATGCTCGGCTCGTCTCGTGCCGGCAGCAAGCCTCTCCTCTCCCTCCCCCATCTCCGTCCCTCCTTCCTCTCCCTAGGACGCGGGCGGTATGTATATAAGCGGCGGAGCGCGCGTTCAGAATTCAGTAAAGGGCGTCTTTACTTGGCTTCCGCTTGACTTGACGCTTTGCTTGACTCTAGTAGATGCGATGGAAGCAACAGTACCTTCAATCAGCGTCCCACCACTCGGTGAAGGCAACGTTACCCCACCCTCACCGTCGTCGGCGTCAACAACAGCAAGCAACGCAGAAGACAAAGCTGCGAAGAGACGAGCATACGACGCTGAACGCAAGCGTTTGAAGCGAGCTGCGGACCCGGAACTTCGTGCACGCTGGAGCCGTTCAAGTCGTACTTGGTGTGCGCACCGTGTAACAATTAAGCATTCCCAAACCATACCCAATTACCCAACATTCACGGATACCCCCACCACTCTGAGACGCATTTACTCGAGTTCCCCCCGTGGGAAGATGCCGGCGACTTTTTTTCTGCTTTATGGCTCTTTGCGCTGAAGTACGGCAGCAATGAGCTGAAAAATAACGTGGATACAGGTGTCTCGTCATTACAAGTCGAAGCACCGCGCGACCACGGCCTACGCACTTTGCTTCGATCTGCGCATCTGTCGAGGGACCCTTGTGCCAGCGAACAGAGAAACTTTATTCCCTATCCATTACTGGTAGGGCGTGCCTTGTAAAAACCATGCACAAACAGGTGGAAATGTTAACTGTTATCAATCGGGCCAGCTGCACAGACGACGCTACACTAACACACGGCTTCGCGCATCAAAACACAGCTGATATTTCCTGAACAGCGTGTAGCTGGCTTAGGTTGGTAGATTAAAACTGATTACTACCGTCAAATAAAACGAGCGTCTCAGGGTCTGGCAACGTACGTTTTGTTCCATCATGGCGGAAACGATGCGGTTATAGGTTTCAATGCATGGGCCCTATGGGGACCTTTTCCTCTAGAGTCAGTATATTAACTTTATGGCTGTAATGGGTCGTCCTCTCGAGCGCCTTCTAGTGGGTCGTCCTCTTCGGCTGTTCTCTGAGAGCACCCTCTTTCTGTCACTTTCTCGCTCTGCGATTCTTTCTCTTTCTTTCTGTGCTATGCTTCCCTCGCTCCCGTCCCTCACTTCCCTTTCCCAGCCCCTTGGTACGCTCCCTATACAAGGCTATTTATGCTCGGCTAGCAGTCCTAGATAGCACGTTGTTCGCCTTCGAATCGTGTGTAAGCGGGTTCGAAGCCCGCATCATCAAGAAACTTTTCGCCTCTCTCTTTCTTTTCGCATTTCTTTCTATCTCTCTGTACTCGATCTCTCACGCATCAGCGTTATTGTAGCCGCGCCGCACAAATCGGCGCGTGTGTTGTGGGAGCGGAGCGGAAGGCGACGCAGAGGAGGAAGAGGATGAAATGAAAAAGTGTAGGATCATGATAACGATCATTTCTGTTCACGCGTCATGGACCAATGCTCGGCTTCAAGAGCTCCGTAGTTAAAAGCCACCCAGTGTTAGTGGTGTTAGCACCTTTCGTGGTGACTGCCCTGCGCTGCCGAGTAAAACTAGCACCGTGGTGTATACAGAAATTACTCAGTCAAGTAGACAAGCCGCAGGTGAAACTTCGAGGCACTCGGTAACGAGCCTTGTGTTACGCTCTTGCGTATCTGTGTCCAGCTTTGTTGTGTTACCTCGTGAGTGTTCGCTTAAAAGTGACTGAAATTGCTAAGAATACCAGCAGTCTCAATTAAGACGTGATTGTGTACTCTGCACTCAGTTTGCATGGATTGCGTGTGGCCTATCAGTGGTGTTCCGGTGTAAGCTGTAAGCGCCCTCTAACACTGAGTGCGCTCCGTAATGAGGGATTTGCCTTCTTAAGCTTCACCGCTACACAGTGGCGTAATGCGAAGAAAACCAAGAGCCATGCTTTGAAGCTCTAGCCATTCGTTACCGGAAAGGGGTTGATGAAAAATGAATGAGAGGTAAGCTTTTACGGCGTCGAAGCAGCTTTAGAAAAAATCAGTCGTATAGCTGTACTGCCCGAGACGTGTGAATACAACAGGTGTGTATATATAATTTGTAATTATGGATATACCGAACTATTCTATATATACACTTAGACAGCGATGTGCGAAACGTGATATGGAGGGGTGCGTAGATTTCCTTGACGTAAACAAGCACGTGTCTTCGTATCCCACCGAAAAAGCTATTCATTTGGTGGGAAGCTATATCTCCTTGTTACATGTGTAATGGGAGCCACGCATGCATACGCGACACCGGTTGAAGACCGCCTAGATCTCTTTACATGAACCGTAGCCGAAATGTGCTTGGGACCATGAACTCTACTTAGACTGATCTGATGAGGAAGTAAGCAATGTGCTTTGCACCGTCGCGGCTTTTAAAAGTACACGTATGCCGTGTTCCGCGTACATTGTCAGAGGCCGACTTCGTCGCGACGCTCAACCACAATCCGCCTTTTATTGCGATAGCAATTATATGGACACTCTCGGCTTATTTTTGCCGTCGCCGTCATGCCCCAGATATGTGTGTGTATGTATGTATATATATATATATATATATATATATATATATATATATATATATATATATATATATATATATATATATATATATATACATATATATATATATGTATATATATATATATATATATGTATATATATATAAAAGGCACAAAGAAAAATAAAGCAGAAGAAATTCTGAAGTAACCGACCGCGAATTCAAACCACCAACCCGTCGCTCCCCAGCGCGCTGCCTTGTGGCCCGCTCACGCTAATGGAAAGCCTGCCGCAACGGCGCGGTGCCGCAGAACGTCGGCCGTCGCCGCACGTGCGAGAGCTGTCCAACGTGCACGGTAAGCTTCGCCGGCGAGCCTCTGAAAAACATGGCCGCTCTGCCAAAAGCGATTGTCGTCCATCTCGAGTATATCAAGTGGCCGCTCAGCGCTCTGTAGCTTGTAAGCTCCGAACTGATGCCTCCATTTGCTTTAAATTCATGTCCTTAAAGGGACACTAAAGACAACACGAAGTGGATACGGGACGAACGATGGGCATTCGAGAATGCGAGCAGGTTTTTGTTCGGTGCAAAAATATGACTTATCAGTGGTGAAATTCGTAATCAAAGTTCAAACATCTCTTCGTCAATTTCCCTCGCATCAAAACTGGCGCTGAAGCTGTGTCGTCATTGATTTCATTGCTCTCAGCGAATCAGAGGGCGCCATGATACGTCACCGCATGCGCAAGCGGGCGCTGCCGCTGGTTCATGGCTGCGTCCGTGTTTTCCGCGAAAATGCCTGCGATGGATGGCGGTGCAAACACCTAATCCGCTGAGCCTTGCAACGAATACCTCGCAAGGAAAATGGCTTTACATTTCAGCGACTTCAGCCAAGTGGAGCGCGATATGCTTCTTCGAAATCACGCGGCATGCGTTTCAGCGCGCGCCGTCCGAGAGCGAAGCCTCGTTTTCGCCGACGGAAGGCGAGGCGGCCAGTCAGCCGTCGTCGTCGGTGAAGAGCTTCATTCGCGACTCACCCGTATTGACTGGTAAGTGCTAAAGCGTTTAACTGCCCACGCATTTCTTCCGTTCAGGAAAAAGAAATGGTGCTTCTGCTAGGTGCCTAGGAAGTTGGATGGTGCGACAAAGCGAGGATTTACCTCTAGGGCCAGAATTCCGTCCGCGTGCAATCTCTCCTGCGGCTTCTTATTTATGTAGTATTAGGACGATGTCATTGAGCCCAGTCCGCAGCGGTGTCTACGCCGTCGTGTCTACGAATGCGCCATTCGCGCTGAATGTATCGTCACACGGTGCACTTTCGATCGCATTCGAGCCGCGATAGGGACCGCAACCGGGAAATCAACTGGTCGCGATGAAAAAAAATGATGCCGATTGGACTCGATGACTGTCAAAAGCGCGCCTTGCGACACCTCTATTGCACGTGAAACACCAACTCACGCGGACCAGGATAGAACTTTTTTGTTACGATTGACGCCGCAACGAAGCTATGCCTCAAGGAATCAAATTTTGATCAAGGAAATAGATCTTATTCGGACTCTACCTCGATCGAAAAATCCCTGTTACCTTGTCATGCGCAGCTCGCAACCAACGATACCTTACGCAAAAAGGCGCCTCCAGCAGCTATGTATTGCGTGCACTATCTTATGAACACTGCCCAACGTGAAATTTTTGAGCGCTAGTTTGGTGCTGTTTGAGGTGCGACTGCGGACATTGCGTGGTACTCGCCAACTTCATCGAGGAGGAGTGCTCCTGCTGTTGAGAGATGACTGACCCTGTCACTGCTGCGCAGCATGAAGGATGCATCACAGAGCACCCGGAGTTCCACCTCGTGTCTGAATATCGCCGTGCTCGTGTTGTGTACTTAGAACAGTTTGTTGACCAAGATAATAATAATAATAATATCTGGGGTTTAACGTCCCAAAACCACGATATTATTATGAGAAACGCCGTAGTGGAGGGCTCCGGAAATTTAGACCACCTGGGGTTCTTTAACGTGCACCTAAAGCTAAGTACACGGGCCTCAGACATTTTCGCCTCCACCGAAAATGCAGCCGCCGCGGCCGGGATTTGATCCCGCCACCTTCGGGTCAGCAGTCGAGCGCCATAACCACTAGACCACCGTGGCGTGACCACCGTGACCAAGATCAACCGCATCCAGTTTCTAGATTTTAAACTGCATTTCACCGACACTGTCGTTTGCTGGTCGTACAACCCAACGTCTAACAAACGTTTGTTGCCCTACAAGAGTGCACACTCCAAACTCATGAAAAGAAGCATCATCATGTCTAGCTTCCCTCAGCCCTACAGAAATGCTGTGCACACACGGTTGTAGCCAGTTTTAAGTCAAGCTGAGTGCCTACTGTCCGCTGATTACCCAGATCACCTAATCCTCAGCACTTCTGAAAGCCTACTTCAGACAATAATATCTACAAAGGAAACAGCAACACTTGATTCAGCAACCACCTTAACTTTTGTCGTATTTTCATTTCCAATCACACATCAAAAAAGTAGCAGAAAAGTACAAAATTCGTGTCGGTGTTTTTAGTGCCACGCAAACTTAAAAAAGTGTGCCCTCTGCCGACTAAAGGAAAAAACGAGCAGGGCTCGTGCACAAAGGACCACCAGAACGAGTACACAAAATGCATGTCAAATGTTCTTTATTAAATTCTTTTGTACTGTGGCCGGTCGTAGATTGGTCAAACCGGCCGCTGCTTCAATGAACGCAAGTAGGAACACGAATGATCCATGGGCACTGGCTCCGGCAGTAATCTTGCCTTACAATGCAAGAACTGCTTGTAATCATATTCGTAGCACAAAAAACAAGACGCAGAAACAAGTAAGGAACACGTACACAGGACGGGCGCTAACATCAACTGATTTATTACTGCAAGACCACATAAAAGAGCCAAAAGCCGTCTGACATGAGCGCATGCGCACCATTACACTCCGAGGTGCTTTCTTATACCTGCATGCCCACGTGTTACCACCTTACATGCGCACGATTTCCTTTCAGATAGTCAAGCTATTTACGGGACAAGGCTACCGACGCCACTCTGACACATTTTCTTTCATTCTCGCTTATAGCAAACGCTTCTATAATTTTTCGCGTTGCCTGATCTTTGCCTTTCTTAAGCACACGTGTAGTGGCGAATTCTGGAGCACAACCTCACCGGCGGCAGTGGTCCGCCAGTTGTCCCCCCGCTGCCTGCGCATCAACTGCCGCACGGTGCTCTCGCAATCTGTCTTTAAGACAGCGCCCGGTCTGTCCTATGTAGCATCTGCCACAAGTAAGTGGTATCTTGTACACGACACCCATCTCGCAAGGTACGAACGGTGTTGCGCGCTTTTTGGTGCACGCATTTTTTTCTTTGCGACCGTTCACCACAGGGCTCATACGGGCCATCTTCTCTGGAGTAGAGAAAACCACCGACACACCGCGTTTTGCAGCTACCTTCTTTAGCTGGTGGGAGAAGCGGTGAATGTATGGCAAGGCTACAGGCCACACACTTGGCTTGCCAGAGGACTTGGATCGAGCCCCCCCCCCCCCCCTTTCAGTCTTCGCCTCCTTTAGGAGGAGGCGAAGACTGAAAGGGGGGGGGGGGGGCTCGATCTTGAAAGGGGGTTCTCGAACTAGCTTGACTATCTCAAAAGAAATCTCAAAGGAATGGTGATGCAGGTATAAGAAAGCACCTCGGAGTGTGATGGTGCACATGCGCTCATGTCAGACGGCTTTTGGCTTTTTTATGTGGTCTTGCAGTAATAAATAAGTTGATCTTAGCGCCTGTCTTGTGTATGTGTTCCTTACTTGTGCCTGCGTCTTGCTTTTTGCACTACGAATATGATTACTAGTGATTCAAACCAACTAGCCCGCATCCCCGCCTTGACTGCAAGAACTGCGACTGCATGAGCTGTTTTCCTCAGCTGGAAAAACAAAATTTTTTTCTAAGGCAGAAACGAGAACAGAAAGAGAGGTCATCGAGGCTTTCTTCATGAAAAAGACAAAAAAAGGAAATAAATTTCTTTGATGGTCACACAAGGACCCTTCTGGGATTGTAACGCGCACGTGGTCTGGCCAAATTTTCGCAGCGTGTTGTTAGATTATGGGTGCGATTGCTCTATCAACTCTTCTAAATGTTCTGCCTTGAAGAAATAAACACAGTTGAAAGTCTGCACTTCATGTGTGCGCGTGTTATATTTTCTAGCGTGTCGTCCTGTTAGCGCAGTTTAAATGTTCTTCTAAATTTATGAACCAACTATCCCAAAAACATGCCTTACTTCAGGGGAAGGATTGCTCAATGATTACATGGAGACCCATGAAACGCATCATTCGTAGGCTGGAGGCAACACTCAATCCAGAAAACGGCGATGCTGTGGTCAAGTCAATATTCCCCTTTGTCTTGTCGCCAGCGAGAGGTTGACATGACCATGTGTACGTGTGTGCGTTAGGCCACTCGACTCTTGCTGTGATGTGAGTCTCAGAGTGACGAAGCTTCACAGTGCAGGCAGTGGAGAGGCATGTGTGGCAGAGGTTCAAGAGCACCATCAGACATGTATGAAAGCCGATGCAACAACTCGAAGGCCGAGCGTCTTCCATATCCACGCGGTCTGAAACGAATGTGCAAAATATGAATTCTCACTAATGCATTAAATTACATAAAAAGGCTGTGCAGTCATTTATTTCCTTTAGTACAATTGCCATGCTCCTGTAGACAATATTGCTTACCATCCAAGCATGCACTAATGCCATACAACCAGCTGCTTCTGTTTACATTTTTTAGTGTCATCTGAGTCTCGCAATATCGTGGCGTATTGAAGAGGGGAAACACAAACACTCGTTTATTGTAGGCGAACGTATGCCCAGATAACTAGGTTCAAGGAGTCCGCTATAGCGTTCCACACATAAAAGTGTCCGTTCGACGAACGCACTTCTTCGCAAGGCTCGCAGGTCAACCCGCTGTCTCGAGACCGTGCGCGAGAGGCACGTGTTGCGCGGCCACAAGAAGCGCGAGCAGGCGCGAGGCTTTGCGGACGCTAACCCAGCGGCCCGCTGGCTTCTTGGTAGAGAAGACTTATTGCCGGGAGTCTCTACGGCATTAGCCCCCTCCGAAATACGCATCTTCCTGATGCGCGATGGAGGGAAGTAAACAAGAAAGGAGCGTTTTCATTGTCTCTCGTAATAGGGTTTCATGCGCACTACGTGTACGACCTCCGCAGTTTTTTGCCGTTTTGAGTGCTAGTGTCCATCGAGGATGACTTGGTAGTTTAGGTCACTAAGTCGTCGGACAACCTTATATGGACCAAAGTACCGACGGAGGAGCTTTTCTCGTAGCCTGCGGCGTCTTATTGCTTATTGGTGTCCATATCCACACTTTATCGCCTGGATGGTACTGAACTCTGCGGCGCAAGTTGCAGTGGCTTGCGTCCTTCCGTTGTTGTTGAATTATTAGGTGTCGTGCCAACTGGCGTGCTTCTTCAGCTCTTCGTAGAAAGTCGTCAACCTCGGATGGCTCGTAATTGTCGCTATCTACTGGTAACATGTGTGGAGATAGGTTTGCGAGACGCTTACCCTACGAGGCGACCGGCAAGGGATGCGACGTTCTCCACTGCCGCAGCGAACAAAGACGCTACGGCCGGGTTCGTCGATTCTCCGGCACAGCGCAGAAAAGGCACTCGAGGCAGGAGGTCAACAAACAACACGGGTTTATTAACCCAAGATGCAGCACAGTACGACAGTCACGGGCTTGCAGGCCGTAAAGGGAACTCCGAAAGACCGATCGAGTACGCTTGCCAGCGGCGCTACGACTATCACACAAAGGGCAGCAGTCGAGCACGCGAACGAGAAGCCGCCTGCTAGAACAGGGCGTCAACCTCTCGTCAAGGCCTGAGAGCATCTGACGCGGGCAAGCCTGCGCCCGACAGAAGCGAGCTCAAGGGGGAAGGGGGTTGTCACTGGCGGCCAATGAGAACAGGCGTTGCGCAGTGACGTAAGCTAGCTTGGTGGCGTGAGCATGTGAGCATGGCGAGGCATGCCCGGACGCGTGCCCGCGCGCCGGGAAGCTGACGCATGGCTTGCACCAGACAAAGAGGCCTGGCGGTGCCGCCGCGGTCGCCATACCGCCGATTAACGGCGGTTCCCGGCGCTCGAGCCGCGCGGGGCCAACACGCGCGCTAGCTGGGGAACGAGGCGCCAAAGGGAAGGGCGCGCTCGATTCCCACATTCCCCCCTCCTAAAGACCGAGGCCAGCCTGTGAAGGAGGCTGTCCGAGGCCAAGTGGCAAGGTCAGCTCAGCCGTAAGGGGGCTGGCCAACGGGGCAAAGTCCAACAGGGGGGTGTCGTCCTCCCGAAGGTACAAGTCCATAGGTCGGCCATGGCCGCACGAAACGTCCCACCAAAAGTTCCACCACCGGGGAGAGCCCACTGCTGAGAGAAAGTCCGCAGCCCAGGAGGAACGGGGTCAAGACTGCACAAGGGCGGGCAGCCAGCCAGCTTGAAGTTCGCCGGACTGGAGAGGTTGGCAGCCGGGAACATACGAGGCGTGGCTGCAAGTTGCAAGCGGTAGCCAAGCGCCGAAAGTCGCTGGGACGGGGGGCATCACAGGAACGGCAGGCCGGAACAGCAGGCAGCCAGGAACGGAAGCCGGAGCGACCACGCTCGGGCCTGGGCCAAAGCTTGAGTGGGCGAACCAGCTGCTGAAGCTGCCAGGTGGGTTAGGCAGGGTGGAGGTGGCTGCAGGGCAGAAGGCAGGAAGCAGGCCACAGCTGGGACGAGCACGCAACAGCAGGCCAGCTAGTCAGGAACAGGCTGGTGGCACGGTAAAGCTAGGCGCAGGGAGACGACTGGGCGACGGAGGAGTGGACAGGAGTGCCCCCGGCATAGCCAGCTTGCCAAAAAGGGTGCCTGCCTGACAGTGCTGCCCAACAAAGGGGGCGCTTGCCAGGTTATGGCTTGGACAACACGTCAGAGGGTATTTTCGGCCAAGAGGGCCTTCTACCACTTCCATACGTGTGCCGCCGCACCTTAGCGCTTATTCTCCATTCACTGTCAAGGTATGGAATAAAGTCCAGCTACCTGTTAGTGGGTGAAAGGTTGCTTAAGTGCGTTTCCACAGGTTCTACAGGTGGCGTGACTTGGGGCCAGCCTTACGGTTTTCCTGCGGTTGTGTGACCGCCTCCCCCCCTCCCAAGTCGCTGCTGCGGGCAACGAAAGGGTTTGAGGGCGGCTGCATGAGCCCGGGGGTCTTGCCCGCGCGAGACTGCACGCATTGTCACACGAGGAGTGAAAAAGCTTACCCTACGAGGCGACCGTGAAGGGACGCGACGTTCTCCACTGCCGCAGCGAACAAAGACGCTACGGCCGGGTTCGTCGACTCCGGCACGGCGCAGAAAAGGCACTCGAGGCAGGAGGTCAACAAACAACACGGGTTTATTAACCCAAGATGCAGCACAGTACGACAGTCACGGGCTTGCAGGCCGTAAAGGGAACTCCGCAAGACCGATCGAGTACGCTTGCCAGCGGCGCTACGACTTTCATACAAAGTGCAGCAGTCGAGCACGCGAACGAGAAGCCGCCTGCTAGAGCAGCGCGTCAACCTCTCGTCAAGGCCTGAGAGCATCTGACGCGGGCAAGCCTGCGCCCGACAGAGGCGAGCTCAAGGGGGAAGAGGGTTGTCACTGGCGGCCAATGAGAACAGGCGTTGCGCAGTGACGTATGCTAGCTTGGTGGCGTGAGCATGTGAGCATGGCGAGGCATGCCCGGACGCGTGCCCGCGCGCCGGGAAGCTGACGCATGGCTTGCACCAGACAAAGAGGCCTGGCGCTGCGGCCGCGGTCGCCATACCGCCGATTAACGGCGGTTCCCGACGCTCGAGCCGCGCGGAGCCAACACGCGCGCTAGCTGGGGAACGAGGCGCCAAAGGGAAGGGCGCGCTCGATTCCCACACATGGCGTCGAGTGTCGTAGTAACAGTTCGGCCGTAGACCAGCTGAAATGGTGAGACGCGGATAGTCTCCTGTAAGGCCGTATTGTAGGCGAAAGTTGCGTATGGCAGGATTTCGTCCCACGTCCTATGCTCAATGTCAACCTACATCGATAGCATATCAGCAGTGGTGTGGTTTAGGCGTTCCGTCAACCCGTTCGTTTGTGGGTGGTATGCAGTGCTTTTCCTATGACTGGTGTTAGTCATCATCATCAAGGACTGCATCAACGCAGATGTGAAGGCTTAGAAGAGAAAATTGAGCGAGTTGGTATTGATTCATACTTAGAGCTGTGCAGCGCTCACAAAAAGGGACAAGGAACAGAAGAAGTACACAGGACAAGTACAAGGCTGCTCTTCGATCGGTAATCACGACCATTGGGGCACCATGTCGAAGAACGATGTTTTGAACGAAAAACTTGGCAACATCAGTTGCCGTTCCTCGCTCAAGGCAGCCGGTTTCAGCATACCGTGTCAAGTAACCAGTCGCGACGACGATCCACCTTTTCCCTGATGACGACATTGGAAATGGTCCCAGAAGGTCTATTCTCCCTTGTTTAAATGGAGTGTTAGGAGGGTCTATGGGCTGGAGAAGGCCGGCCATCTTGAGGGATGGTGCTTTGCGCCTTTGACATTCGCGACATGTTTTCACGTAATGACGCACGGACGCAAACATCTTGGGCCAGTAATATTTTTGGTGAATTCTGGCGAATGTTCGGCTGACTCCCAAGCGACCCGGCGACGGTTCATCATAACAGGCTTCTAAATTTTCAGGCCTCATATGGAAATCATAGTGAAATATTCTAAATTTCAGGCCTCATGGCTGACGGTACAACGAGTAGAAACTTCTCCTTGTTGTGCTCAAAGTTCATCTTGTAGCTCGTGCATTAGCTCGGAGGCAGAATGAGGATAATGCTCTCTTAAATACGCGTGGAACTTGGACGTCAAACCCTTCGAAATGCTTTATCAATTGGAGCAGTTCTGTGTCAGCCCGTTGATGCTCGGCGATTTCTAAAGCTGCCATTACACAAAAGAATGGGAAGTCTTCTTCTTCTGAAGGGGCAGAGTCGAGTGGCGAGCGTCACAAGCAATCAACATCGTTGTCTTTTCTGCCAGACCTATATACAACAGTAATGTCGTATTTTTGCAGCCTCATGCTCCATCTCGCAAGTCGTTCCGACGGGTCTTTTAAGCTTGCCAGCCAACAAACTGAGTGGTGGTCGCTGACGGCACAGAACGGCCTGGCGTAGAGGTGTGGCCTGAACTTGGCGATAGCCCATATGACTGCCAAGCGCTTTTTTTTCCGTCGCGGAGTAATTTCTCTCGGGTTTTGAGAGGGTGCGGCTCGCATACGCTATCACTTTCTCTTCTCCATTTCGCCACTGAACGAGGACCGCGCCAAGGCCAAGATTGCTTGCATCTGTATGGACTTCCGTGTCGGCGGTCTCGTCGAAGTGGGCGAGGATAGGTGGGTCTAGCAAACGTTGTTTTAATTCACTGAATTCCATCTCTTACTCAGCATGCCAAACGAATGGTACCTCCTCTTTCGTGAGTCTTGTTAGAGGTTCGGCAATTTTTGAGAAATTTTCCACAAATCGCCTATAGTAAGCGCATAAACCCAAAAATCGACGCACCTCCTTCTTGTCTCTCGGCTTTAGAAATCGTGCGACGACCGCAGTTTTGTGGGTGTCCGGGCCAACACCTTCAGCGCTGATTACATGACCCAGGAAACGAAGCTTCTCAAATCCTAACTGGCACTTTTCCGGCTTAATCGTCAAGCCAGTGGACTCAATGGCCTGAAGTACTAAACGTAGTCTATGTGCTGGTCAAACGTTGCCGAAAATACGTCGTCCAGGTAAACTAAACAAGACTGTCATCTAAGGCCCGAGAGGGCACTGTCCATCATGCGCTGGAATGTCGCTGGCGCACAACACAGGCCGAATGGGAGTGCTTTAAACTCATACAGGCCGTCCGGAGTTACGAAAGCAGTCTTTTCACGGTCTCTTTCATCCACTTCAGTTTGCCAATACCCGCTTTGTAAATCCAATGACGAAAAATGTCTTGCGTTACGTAGCCGATCCAATGTATCATCGATTCGAGGCAAGGGGTATACATCCCGCTTGGTCACGCTGTTCAGTTTGCAGCAGCCGACACAGAATCTCAACGTGTTGTCCTTCTTCCTCACAAGGACTACCGGCGATGCCCATGGGCTTTTGGATGGCTGAATGACATCGTCCTCCAACGTCTCTTGCACTTCAGCCATTATGATCTCTCGTTCTTTCGGCGATACTCGATACAGGTGTTGGTATACTGGCCTTGTTGCGTCTGTTATTATTCTGTGCTTAACATCTGGGTGCGCCGAACTTTTAACGAGGTGGAGAAACATCCTCCAAATGTCTTATCAGGTCTTGTATGATGTTCTTCTCGGCTGGCGATAGATTTTGGCTGATTGCAAGTGTTCCTCCGACATCATGCCAATTTCCGAAGAAGGTGGTCCTGATGCCAGGCTACTTAAATCTGTCACAGCTGCAAAAGTGTGTAGAAAGGCGATGGCAGTGTTCCTTGCAACATGCTGAATTTCATTTCCGAAATTTGTGAGCAATACATTGGCACACCTACCACGTAACTGAATAATGACCCGAGCTATGCAGATGCCTTTCTTCAGCAGCAACTCGACGTTGGCATCCGCTGTATACCTTCAGAGTCGACGAATGCGTCATTCCTTACGCCACTAGCACACTGCATCGTGGTGGCACCGTTACGTCATCCTCGATAACACGCAATGCATTACACTCCGGCTCCTTCGTGTCTATGGCCAGCTTCGTCGAGAAAGAAACGCTAGAATTCTGCAGGTTGATCATAGCACTCACTGTTCGCCAGCAGAAAATCCATCCCCAGTATTAGTCCCTCGAGCATTCTGGAAGTACGAAGAAATCAGCGAGGTATATAGAACCTTGAATTCCGATTCTTGCGGTGCATCTTCCCAGAGGTGTAATGAGATGGTCCCCAGCCGTACGTATTTTTGGTCCACTCCAAGGCGTCAAGAATTTCTTTATGTCCTTTGCGATAGCATAGCTTACAACTGAATAATCGGTACCTGTGTCGACTAAAACGTTCAATTCACGCCCGTCTACGGTAACGCGCAAGTCTGACGAAATTTTTTCTTTACTCATCTTAGTCGTCGTATTTTGCTCGTCGCTGCTGCGCTGAGGGCTTGACGGAGGATCTTTGCTTTGTCAGACATCAGCGGCCTTGCCTCCCCAGGTCGCTGGCTTCAGTTTTCCTGACGGGGACTCATTGAACGGCGCCTTGTTGAGCTTGAAGGTGGTGAACTTGAACGCCGAAGGCTTGGCGATCGATAACGAGCAGGCGCTGGTGACCTTGGCTCGTGTTGGAAACGAGCAGCTGGAAATTGATGCCTTGATAAGTAATCCTCGATTTCGACGGGCCTTTCACCACTTCGGGGGCGTGGCGCATTTACAGAAAACCCGCGGAGACCGACTCTTCGATATGGGCACATTTTGTAAAGGTGTCCAGCTTCTCCGCAATGAAAACAAAGCGGCGTCCTGTCGGGTGTGCGCCACACGTCACTTTTTCGTGGCCTCACGTCCCCTAGAAACGTGGCCGTTCGAAGCCGATGGACGGCCACCGGGGGCTGCAAAGGAAGCACTGTGTACGACCGGCTGGCGCAAAGCGTCGGCGTACGTTGGTACTCGACTTTCCTGCAATGGCTGTTCGAGTCGAACAGGTTGTGCTCGTGTTCCGCTTGCAGAATAGCGCGACGAACTTCATCCAGAATCACTGTAGCGAGAGGTGAGTCTGTTGGCGTAACTTGTGGGTGCAGAAGCTTCCGAAGCTCTTCCTTTACAATGGATCGCACTATTTCCCTCAGCGCTTCGCTGTTGCTGCCCAGGCTTGTCGAAAGAACATCTGCAGGTACACTACTGCCATCACGGCTCTAGTGACGGGAGCGCTGCTGCAATGCGCGCTCTATGGTCGTGGCTTCGGTGTGGAACTCAGCAATGGTGCGTGGTGGGTTGCGAACCAACCCTGCGAATAAGTCCTGTTTGACTCCTCGCATCAGGTGACGCAGTTTTTTCTCTTCGGTCATGTTCGGATCGGCGCGTCTGAAAAGGCGGGAAATATCCTCGATATACATGCCAACACTCGTTCGTGCGCTGGTTCATGGACTGGAGAGCATTCTCTGCCTTCTCTCGACGATCGGTGCTTGCATACTTAGCGACCAGATGTCGTCGAAACTCTTGCCATGTCGGTATCACCGCTTCATGGTTTTCATACCATATGCTCGCTGCATCCTCCAACGCGAAGTACACGCGGCTCAGTTTTCTTGCCTCATCCCAGCCGTTGATGTTCGCCACCCGCTCGAAGTATTCCAACCAGTCCTCCACATCTTCGTACGTATCACCGTGGAAGCCTACCGGCCGCCAAATGGAAGCGTGGCAAGTTTCATGCAGTTTTACGATAACTTCTTGGAGTATGCTTGTTGTAATAACTTCCTCCTTATTTCTGCAGGAGATTTTAATATTAACGTACTGGAGGAAAACTGTGTCACTCGCGAGGTAAATAACCTTTTACTCTCTAGTGGATTTAAAAATCTAATTAGTACGCCAACACGAATTACATGCTCCACTGCATTAGCACTGGATCCTGTCATTACCAATATTGACACAGTATTTTATAGCGCAGGCACAATAACATCTGATATTATTGACCACTGTCCCGTATTCACGAACTATGTTTGCAAACCTCTCGATAAAGGGATGCGGCAGGTGCTGCATACCATAGAGCATATTACATCTCGAAGTCTTGAAGCTTTTACTCTCGATATATCCAATCAATGCTGGTCATCTGTAATTAAAGAGAAAAATGCCGATAACGCATATGATGCGTTCATCCAAATTTTTCAACGCATTTACGCAAAACATTTTCCTTTCAAAACGTTAAAATCTGCAAGAAAGGCAAGAAAACCCTGGGTCACTCGCGAGTATTTGACAATGATAAAGCGTAAAAACATCTGTTATCACAGTTTTTTGCGTACGCGTTCTGCTGAAACTTTGAAAGAAGTTTAAAAACTTCGAAATAGATTAAATGCTGAACTTCAACGTGCCAAGAAAGCCTACTGTCAGCGTATTTTTGAACATACCAATCGGCAATGGTCAAGTGCAACGTGGAAGCTAATTAATACCATACTCGGTCGTGATAATAAAAATGCTTCGCCTGAGTCTATAAACTTTGGGGGTAAAGATTTAAATGGTGCAGCACTCGCAAATCATTTTAATGACTACTTCATAAATGCAGTTGCGTTGCGCAATGATAACGCCGATTTTGTCGCCGGGTGCAGTCACGTGATGCAAAGTGTCTTTCTCGACCCAACAAATGAAAGTGAAGTATGCGAAGTCTTCAAGCATCTAAATAATACTAAATCGCTTGATGCCGATGACTTGCAGATAGCAGCAATAAAACACGTTTTATATTTACTTAGTGGTGTACTAACCTGTATATATAACTTAGCTCTTGAACAGGGTGTTTTTCCAGAAGCCATGAAGAGAGCCCGAGTATCATTCATTTTTAAGGGTGGTGACCACAACACAGAAAGTAACTACAGGCCTATATCGGTCCTTCCCGTCTTGTCTAAATGTTTAGAAAAAATTCACGTCCGCATAACGAAATTCTTTAAAAACATGATGTGCTAACAGATGCGCAGTTTGGCTTTAGATGCGGCAAGTCCTCTAAAACTGCGTCGGTGACATTAAAGAAAGCTATACTTCATAACTTTGAACAAAATAAATTCACACTCAGCATCTTTCTAGATTTCAGTAAGGCATTCGACTCGCTTCATCATAATATATTGTTAGAGAAATTAGAATCATATGGCATTCGTGGTGTTGGCAAATCTTTAATCCAATACCCCTGTCACACTGGACGTTTTAATGTCATTCTAATGGAATGACATTCGCATCTAATGACATTATGCGGCTGCTACACAGTGATATTTAATGTCATTAGAATTGAATGCATTAAGAAATCGAATGAGTTCGAAAAACTCATTCGCCGTCGCAGCCGAACCGAATGTATACTCTCTACCCCAGAGACTACTTAAAATGTGGCATTCAGCATTCCCAATTTGACACGCATTCATACTAACTCGCTATTATAGTTGCTTTTTTTTGGGGAATCTCCCATTTTAACGAGAACAGGTGTACGCAAGGCTGCTGCAAAATCATTTTACTCTCCCACTCAGTGGCGTCTGGCCGCCGGCGCTGTCGGTCGTAGTGTAAACAAACAGACGCCTGTGTGCACGTGTATCTGCAGCGATGGCATCAGCTCCACGAGCGCACTGGATCCAGGCGGAGGCGTTTGCTCTCATAAGGCTATGGGAAGACTATTTTGCGGAGTTCCTTTGCAAACTGCTTTCTCGCATGGACGCATGTGAGACTGCGTTTTGAAAGCGAATAAACGTGGAACGCTCTGGGTTTCTGAGTGTGTGCTGTCGCACCGCAAACTGCCACGGGTGCCTCTGTCACTTCGCGTTGGGGAAAGCTACAATAGACGCGGCACATCTTTTTTTTTTTTTCGTCACGCCGCGCATGCCTTAGGCGAACGCACTCCGCCTTGTTTCACATTCATACCCAACAGGCTGCGTCTTGATTCTTCTTCTATCTGAAGATCAATGAGTCTCTTCGACTGTCTTACGCGCTTTTCTCGCAACGCGAAGTACAAATCAACTAAATGCTTTATTTGCTGCAGCTTAGCGTCGTTGTTCAGCGGCACTGCCATGTCAGCCATGTTGCTTTTGTTCATGTTGCTACTGGCTAAGCGTCGTCTTGGCTTATTGTGGCCAGATATTATGCGATACAAAATTTTAACCGTTTATTTTTTTGTGAAGCGACTTCCCACATGTCTTTTAAAATAAATAACTTCACTTTTCTACAACTCTACATGACCTTCCTTAACGTTTCCGGCCATTTTTTGCCTGAATTATCGACATAGGTATCATGAACGAATGACATTACTTTTTCCTGTGTAGCACTATCACGGATCGAATGACATTCGTTGCACCGAATGACATTCGAACCTAATAACATTAACACCTCCAGTGTGACAGGGGTATATTAGCAATAGGTGCCAAAGTGTTTACATTAATGGAAATAGCTCGTCATTCTTGCCCCTCACTCCTGGTGTACCGCAAGGCAGTATACTTGGCCCGCTGATGTTCAATGTTTACATTAACGATATTGTTCAACTAGACACAAGTTAAATACGTCATATATGCTGATGATTCAACAATAATCCTTGATGGCGTTAAGTTAGATGATATTATAAGTAAAGCAAATGATATACTTTCCAGGATTTCATCATGGTCCACAATGAACCAGCTTAAAATTAACCTGACAAAAACCAAAGCCATTGTTTTTCGTGCCAAAAATAAAGTTCTCACTACCCATCAACCTTCAGTTCTTGAATCAGCGCCGATATATATTGTTGATACCCACAAAATACCTGGAGTTTATTTTTATTCCACCTAGGCTGAGACACACATGTAAATTTTGTTTGAAAGAAGCTTTCTTCGGTAACAGCAGTGATGTCTCGTTGTCGTAACAGTTTGCCGCTCAAGGTGAAACTTCAGATATATTACACGCTGTTTAATTCATATCTAATGTATTGCACCCTTGTATGGGCCACGACAAGCAAAGCAAATATAAATAAAGTCATCACTCCGCAAAAAAAGATAATTCGCCAAATTGGAAATATTGACCCGTTCGGAACAACGCGTGAAGCTTTTCAAGAATTCAATATAAAACGAGCTGACAACCTATATACATTTCGCTTATTGCACACACTTTATTTCTCGAATAGGGAGCTCTCCAACTCCATTAGATCACTGTCATGCCTAGAGCGTCGTGTCATTACAGTTCCCACAACAAATACACACATTTGGTTCGTACCGCGTTTCCGCACTACGTATAAATACCAAGCCTTGGCCTACAACGTTCCCACAACACTTAACACGCACGAAAGTACGATCACCTGCAAAAAGAAACAATTACACTCTCACTTCTGCTCTCTGGCATCATAGAAACATGCGCAACAAACTTTTCTTATAGTCTATTTCATATTTTAACACCAAGTGTTTTATGCCTGGGTCCACCAAGACTTCAGTGACGTATTTCCGTCACGGAAGTGACGTCGAAAAAATGTACACGATCAGATGGCAAAGACAAAAAATTCCGTCAACGGGCATCGAACCCACGACCGCTCGGTCCGCAACAACAGATGCCGTGCGCGCTATCCACTGCGCCACGGTCAGAGTCTACAGCCTTTACAAACGCGCTTTTTATATCTACCACTCTCCTGGTTGGCAGGTTGGTGTTGCCCTCTGGGAGCGGCAAAGTAGAGTAATTCATCATTACTGTAGCTTCCGCGATTAGTACCTGCAACGCTTTACACGTTCGTCGCATTCGGCGCGTTTTCAGTAGAAGTGCAATTTTGTCAATACCTTAACATACCGCGACGTGGCGACCTTAACGTAAGCGTTGCAAAAGCGTCTGCCTCGCTCACAGCATCACGCTAATCAAACAAAAAAAATCAAAGCATATCCACGGAGTGAATGATGATGAGTGGGCGAAGCTGCGGAGGTTCATCGGTAAACCGTGAATCTTCCGTGAATTCTACCCAGTACATCATCACCGACGTGAGATCGGGCGCGTTTATACTAAAGGTTCGATGAGAGTTATTATGACTTGCAGCTCACTTTAATTTTACATGTACGCTGTGAATTTTCATTGTTTAATCACGCACAGGAGAAATCGCACACACGCACTACCTTGGAGGTCAAAATCCAGTGCCTATATATACGGGGTGGTCAGTGAACGGTTGTGCAGCGCGAGCGGTCGGTTTTTTCAATCAAGACGCTGCCGCGACGCTGCCTCGCGACGCTGCCTGCGTCGGCGCCGCGAGGCAAGATAGGAGGGGGGGTGACCGTAGGAGAGGAGAAACATCTGGCGTCTTTCGTTAAGCAGCTGGCGTCTTTTCGTTTTGCTTTAGAAACATCTGGCGTCTTTTCGTTTTGCTTTTAGAAAACATCTGGCGTCTTTCGTTGGTTTATTTCATCAATCAATGGCGTTTTGAACAAAATTTTTATTGTTTAATCACGCACAGGAGTAATCTCACCAGGCACTACCTTGGAGGTAAACAATGGCTGCTAATGGGAATGAGAGAGACAGAAGAAGTCGGCTTTTAGCTAACACTTACACTTCTACTTCTACTAACGTTTCCTACTGGAACATGCCAATGGCTGCAATGGGGAATGAGAGACAGAAGAATTCGGCTTTTAGTTAACGCGCACGCTGCGAATTTTTGTAGCGTTAGCTACACTTGCCTAGGAAGAGCAGGTTTCGCCGGGGTCATCATGAGCCGTGCTGCGCATTCGCGCGCGACTCACCGCTGCTGCTCTGCGCATTCGAGAGGGGTGACGTCGTAGCCATGGCGCGCGCAGCTATTAGATGCGAAGTATCTTAAGGCGGAGCTCAATCCTGTGGTGGTGTGCGGCGCGACACCCTTACTGCGACACCCATACCCTCTCCACACATCTCCTCTCCACTCCCCCTCACCATTCCCCCTGTCATCTACCCTCTCCCATTTCCCCTCTCCATTCACCCTCACCCTCTCCCCACTCCACTTTCCCTCTCCCCTCTCCAATTACCCTCTCCACTTTCCCTCTCCCCTCCCCCTTTCCACTCTTGCTCTGAAACGCGGGCTAGACATGCCGAAATTCTCTCCTGCGCAACGCCGCGATGAGCTCGAGCGCATACGCGTCCCCTCCCCTTCTCGCTGCCCCCTCTCGCCCGCCTGTCGACCGCATTCCCCGCTCGCCCTGTGAGAATTAACGGCCAGGCTAGATGGAAGATACGACGCGCGTAGCGTCGCTCTTCGCGTTCCACGACGCGAGCTCGGTAGCATGCCCAACGAACGCCAACGGAACGTGATCGTGCAAGTGCTCCGGCTTCGCATCTACTCATGGTCCCCTTTAGCGGGAGATCGTGTATTCGCCTTCGCTGTGCAGTCGCCGTCTGACAGTGCGCTGGGGCCGCTTGATAGCGCCTCTGACTGGCGTTTGCAGGTGGGTGAAGGAGAGCGCAAATGCTGCTCAATGGCGCAGAAGATCCGAAAAGCTTATGTCATCGGATCCCGAAGTAGTTGCCTGGCAATTAGCGCTTCAGCGTAAGAAGAATGAACAGAGGAACGCTAAACGTGCTGCGGAAAGCTAAACGTGCTGCGGAAATCTGGAAAGCTCAGAATAATCAGCTGAACCTTTGCTAACGCTACGTATATCCTGGCATAGCCGAGCTAAGCCACTGCAAATTTTTTTATTGTTCAACAATGCACAGGAGAAATCTCCCACCGGCACCACCTTGGAGGTCAAGATCTGGTACCATTGTTAAGACTGGTTACGCACTACGACGGGGACGAACGGGTGCCGCTTTAAGGAGCTTCGCCCCTAAAATAGCTCTGTGATACGCGCCTGCCTCACCTGACTGTAACACCGCGTTCCCCGCCTACGCGCTCGCCCCGAGAAAAATTGCGGCCGGGCTACCGGGGCGGCACGACGCACTTTTTTCCCTCTAGTGCGGCCGCGGTGTTCCATCACATTTTAAGATGCCGCAGGATGGCGACCAAGTTCTGCGTCCAATATGCGACGCTCTTGTGGCTATCACAACTCATCTCTGATTACGCTTTCACCGTTAACTACTACAGCAGCCACAGTGGTTTGTTTAATGATTTAACATGGACGTTAGTCGTCGGGAGGTAGATGTACCACCAAGCATCAAAGTGGGTGCATCCACGTTAAACGGTGCTATAGCTGCCAGACATGAATATACATTGTGCAAACTCTCTTATATCAATGTACAGTAAACATTCAGTTACTTCTGTAAGGGCACGTTTTACTTTCGTGTTATTCCGATTCTTATGACAGAGGTATCAACCATGTTTTTTTCATAGTTCAGTCTAGTGTATAAATACAATGTATCGTGTTAAATCTTGTTATCTTGCATTATACTAGCGATATGTATGCATGTGTATTTCACGAAATGTATATATGTGTGCTTTAGACAATGTATACAATGGTCTATGCACGATGTACATTGATTTTTGGAAACCCTTTCTTTATTACACATTTATAATATGTATCTCAAAAAAATATTCAGTTGTGAAATCATTTTTGAATTAGTATGTATTGTTCATGTTTTATATTGTACTTGCATTTTATGTACCTATTATTTCCGCACTACTGCCATGTGTATGTACAGATCACCAGGGCCTTTGTCAAGCCGTTCTCACTGCTTTTAGCCTTGGCGACCTTCCAGTTTTGTCAAAAAATTTGAATTGAGAAAAATTGAAAGGGCTCAGGCTTGCACGGTGGGGACACGATGAGTTCGGATTTCACCGGGCTGGCCATCGTTCTGTCGTTGGCAGTGGACGCTGCCTGTGTTGCCGGAGCAGTAGGGAGCGGTCCGAATTCAGGCGGGTCTCCTCGGAGGCGGCGGCTTGTACGCTGATGCACTGGAGTCAGTTCGCCAGGTTCCAATCCCTGAGAGTCAGGGCCCCGCTATCTTGCGCGCAGGGAACTTCCAATCACACCCCACACCTCCACCAGAATGTAGCGCATTGAAGAGGGGAAACACAAACACTCGTTTATTGCAGGCGAACTTGTGCCCAGATAACTAGGTTCAAGGAGTCCGCTATAGCGTTCTACACATAAAAGTGTCCGTTCGACGAACGCACTTCTTCGCAAGGCTCGCAGGTCAACCCACCGTCTCGAGATCGTGCGCGAGAGGCACGTGTTGCGCGGCCACAAGAAGCGCGAGCAGGCGCGATGCTTGTCTTGGCATTGGAGCGAAGGCTACGGAGGCTACGGAGCTCGCACATTGGTGTCACTATGCAAGTAGTTCGGCATCTTGCAACCGATATCAATTCCAGTTTCGGTTTCGCTTGCTCGCATCGCTAGAGCGTTTAGCACTGTGTATACATGCAGAACAGGAACACAGTGAAATTGTGATCAGTGTGCGTAGATGCAGCTACCTACTGTACTGTATATTGTCACGGGATTTTTACGTTGACGAAGGCAGCAGTGGGCGGGTCGAAGATGAAACTCTTTATTTGGCCGAACTTGTCAGCGGGAAACGAGTCAGTCAGAGCGTCGTCCGTCAATAATTCTGACAAGTGGTAAAGCGTGTCGGCTTTTATACGTGTTCTATCGAATGTTCCAGCGTTATCGCTGGCGGCCACGTAATCTCTAGACCATTCGCGTACCGTGCGCAATCTTAACAGAAAGATCTAAAAAAATCTTAACGCTTCTGGAACATCGCATCGTGGTGTGCGCGGAGCATTCCAAACAGTCTTTGCGGGTGACGCCCGAAGACAACAAAATAAGACACATGACAATATGATGAACGCCGCCAAGCGCACCGCGCAGCCTGAATACGGTGTTTGCTCGACTGTGACGCGGTCTCGATTGTAACGCAAGGGGCGACTTCAGTAGCGAAAATTTGGAGAAAGAGCTCGCATTGCATTCTAATAAACACGGAAGATAAGTACCACGATACCGCTGCATTGTGTTTAGATTTAAAGAGAGCTCACGCTTAATAAAAAGAGGCTGACGCAGATTATTGTATTAAGCCTGGCTGGTCACACCTTCACAAAGCGTAACGGCCACCGATGTTTTTTCCACCTGTACATGCAGTATGTAACAGGTATTGTTCATAATACCAATTGTCACTGGTAGAAAAAAATAAAGCACAAAAAATCGTTCATATCTTTTGTTGCATTGCCTCCTGGCGTGATTTGAAAGAGCAAGAAAGCAAAAGGCAAGTAATTATATTTTACAGCACAAGAAGGCACACTGCGAACAAAAAGACTAAAAGTTCTTGTTTCTCCAAATGAGGATTTTCCAGACGCTTCCTTAACAAATCAGTCTTGTCTAATTCACAAATCACTTTACATTTTTTTTTTCAAATTAATCATTATGTCCGACAACAAAAGCATTTCCACATAGGCTTTCAAGCGCAAATGAGACAGCTTTTCCGCAGAGGGGAATAGAACATTTTTGGGCACTCTGTGTCAACATATTGTTTTGCACTTATGGCACCGAACGTGATAACCATAACAACTTTTTGCTGACACTCATAACATGAATGCACTTGTGACCATGTGTCGGCAAAAATAAACGAGCTCACTTACTCAAGAAAAATATTTTGCTCCGCGAGCTCACTGTGACGCAAACTCACCGAATTTCCCTCATCCGGACTACCTAAACCTTTTCTCGACCAGACTCACTCGAGCTCAAACTTTTTTTAGGGGCGAAGCTCCTTAGGGTGTGGGTCGTTCCCTCCTCTGTAGTAGTAGTATATAGCCAGCTCTAGTTTAATGAATTGCTCACTAGATGAGCAATTCACTAGATATCATAATTTACAAGAAATCGTAGTGCTCCTTGATTTAATCGCTCTAAAGGCATACTTTGCGGGCGATATACTCTAGTGAGGTTTCACCTTTTCGTCTTAATGTACATGATAAAGAAATTATTTCTACGAAAAACGCAAAGCACACCTTGAGCAAGATGTTTGATTTTGGGACGCCTTATGTGCAGTAAACGCCGTGCATTGTTCGCGAAGCCGGAGCACTTGCACGATCGCGTTCCGTTGGCTTTCGTTGGGCATGCTACCAACCTCGCGTCGTGGAACGCGAAGAGGAACGCTACGCGCGTCGTGTCTTCCCTCTAGCCTTGCCGTTAGTTCTCACAGTGCGAGCGCGGAACGCGGTCGCTATTGGCGCGCTTTCTCTTTCGCTCGGGAGCGGACGCTTTCCGTGCATTTCACCGATCACAAAGCGGTGATAATGAAGGGACCACGTAAACCAACAGTACAATAAAAGTATGATGTTTAATATATACACGGTGTTTCACACTATTTATATGATGCACTGGGCGAATTTCACGGAAGCGTTTCACGGCTTACCGATGATTTCCTCCGGAGCTTCGCCCCACTCATCATCATTCACCCCGTGGATATGCGGTGATTTTTTAACACAAAAGTGTTTTATGCCGGGGTCCACCTAGTACATCCGTCACGGATATGACGTTGATAAAATGGACGCCAATGGGCGAGAAAGAAAAAACCAAGAAAAATATCCCCCGCTGGGATTCGAACCCATGATCTTGCGGCCGCGACGGCAAGCGCCCGACGCCCTACCGACTAAGAGAGTCTCACTCGTCAACGTCGTCTCCTTCTTCTACTGCATACCAGAACGCGCGCTTCTCACGAGCTAGAGGTGGCTACTACAACGCTACAAACGGAGGATGGACAGACCCACGGCATAAGCAGCTTCGCCCCTAAAAATTCGACAGATCCCACGCGCTGAGCGAATAGGTTTCATGCGAAGCAGTCAGCGAGAACTTCTGTGCTATATTTTATGGCTTTGAGACAATCGTTACGAGGCGGATCGACGTGTTTTTGTAAGTGTAGTAGCAGTGCGCACATCAAGGGCTTACCAGGCACGTCAACAACACTGGCGTTTAAAGGGACCCTGAAACGGTTTTTTGAAGTTTTGTGAGCGTTTAGGCAGGGGCATCCCCAAATCATTCGCACCAGAAATTAAGCGACGCACTGTCTACCAAGGCCGCTACGGAATTTATATCTATACCCTCCTCCTCACCACTGCCTTGCACCCTCAACTCACAGACACCCTGACAACGCCGGCGATCGCAGCGCTCTCATGAGCGCACTCGACGGTTTCAGCTTCGCCCAGTCATGGCCTCAGATATTGTGCCGGCGGGTTGCGCGCAATCTCGGAGGCCCAAAAAGACGAAACTCGCGGAGTGGTTGATATCTGCTCCGACAGGTGCCGCCACACTACCAGCAGATCTTATTTTATTCTCCTGTACGGCGACAATCTGCAAAAGCATGCGGACAAACAAAAATAATTCGAGAACGATCACCGATAAACGTAAACTCGGGCAATGTGGTTGTGTCTTCAGGGGGGAAGTTACAGCCACAAAAACTTGGATCGTGGCGTTGAACGGATAGCGAGAGCGCGACGCTCATTGCAGCGACGAGCTGAAGGGATTCCGCTCGCCATATGCCTCACGAACATTGCACAATGTCGCAGCTTTACAAGTCACCAATTGCTAGAAATTGCTAGATATGTGGTACACAACACGGCTAGGGAAATTAATTATGTCCAAGAAAAGAAACCTCGAGATAAACACTGTCGCTCAGCTCACGTCAACACGGAGTACGTTGTAACACAAGCAGACGACGCTCGCTGCCTACAGGAGGTTCAGTGACGTGTACTGGACATATCCAATCAGATCAGCCGCCTGCGTGTCGTCGCGCTTCCAATACGACGCGCACTGGAAGTGGGCGGTTTGAAAACGCGTTTGGCTGAGCCGCTGTGATCGGTGGCGATTCGCAGCTTCAAAGCCTTGTAATAAATTACACAGTTTACGCACAGAGCTTAAATCGGTCTGTAAATGATCCTTAGGACTTGCTCTACCGGCTCAATGTGTTCGCACAAAATCGTCAAAACCGTTTCAGGGTCCCTTTAAGGGGGTAACATATCATCATCATCAGCCTGTCTACGCCCACTGCAGGGCAAAGGCCTCTCCCATGTTCCGCCAATCAACCCGGTCCTGTGCTTTCTGTTGCCACGTTATACCTACAGACTTCTTAATCTCATCTACCCACCTAATTTTCTGTCTTCCCCTCACGCGTTTGCCCTCTCTTGGAATCCAGTCGGTTACCCTTAATGACCACCGGTTATCCTGCTGACGTGCTACGTGCCCGGCCCATATCCATTTCTTCTTCTTAATTTCAACTATGATATCCTTAACCCCCGTTTGTTCCCTGACCCACTCTGCTCTCTTCCTGTCTCTTAAGGTTACACCTATCATTTTCCTTTCCATCGCTCGCTGCGTCGTCCTCAATTTAAGATGAACCCTCTTTGTAAGTCTCCAGGTTTCTGCTCCGTAGGTAAGTACCGGTAAGATGCAGCTGTTATATACCTTCCTCTTGAGTGATAGTGGTAGACTACCATTCGTTATTTGATAATGCTTGCCGAATGAGCTCCATCCCATCCTTATTCTTCTAGTTATTTCACTCTCATGGTTCGGCTTCGCGGTTACTACCTGTCCTAAGTAGACGTACTCCTTTACAACTTCCAGCGTCTCCCCACCTATCGCAAAACGCTGTTCTCTGCCAAGATTGTTCCACATTACTTTAGTTTTATGCATATTATTTTCAGACCTACTCTTCTACTTTCCGTATCCAGTTCAGTAATCATGAGCTGTAATTCGTCTCCCGCGTTACTCATCAATACAATGTCATCAGCGAATCGCAGGTTACTGAGATACTCTCCATTAACTCTTATCCCTAATTCTTCCCAATCTAGGGCCCTGAAAACCTCCTGTAAACACGCGGTGAATAGCATTGGAGAGATCGTGTCTCCCTGTCGTACGCCCTTCTTCATTGGGATTCTGTCGCTTTCTTTATGAAGGACTATAGTGGCTGTGGATGCGCTGTAGATTTCTTCCATTATGTTTATATAGGCTTCGTCGATGCCCTGATTCCGCAGTGCTTGCATGACTGCTGATGTCTCCACCGAATCAAATGCCTTCTCGTAATCAATGAAAGCTATGTATAGGGGTTGGTTGTATTCCGCGCATTTCTCTATCACCTGATTGATAGTATGGATATGGTCTATTGTCGAGAAGCCTGTACGAAATCCTGCCTGGTCCCTTGGTTGATTAAACTCTAATGTCGTATTAATTCTGTTAGCAATTACTTACGTGAATAGCTTGTAGACAACGGACAGTAAGCTGATGGGCCTGTAATTTTTCAGGTCCTTGACATCCCCTTTCTTATGGATCAAGATGATGTTGGCATTCTTCCAAGATTCTGGTATCCTCCCTGTCGAGAGACACTTCGTATACAGGGTGGCCAGTTTCTCTAACATAATCTCTCCACCGTCTTTTAACAGGTCTGATGTTACCTGATCCTCACCAGCGGCTTTGCCTCTTTGCATTCCCTTTAGGGCTTTCCTTAGTTCTCCTGTTAATACTGGTGGGATGTCAGATTCCTCTGCGATATTACTGCTTCTTACGTTATCATCCTAACATATGGTGAGACGTAATGTCAGCCCCCACGTTAGAGTATATACGTCAGTATTATGGAAACTAAGTGCACTTTATGGTGTAATCATGTGAATATCATACGTAACTTTCGTTATTGTATTCCTTCTGGGCCGAGAAATGCATCAATATAGCTTGCCGAATCATAGGATTACATATGTAATTAATGCTTATTAGACTGCTATAAAACCGTGCCAATATTGAAACCACAGAGGTTAATGTAATATGACGCCTCTATCGTAGAAGTACATATGTAGTGCTTATTGCTTTCTTGTAAAATTAGATAGCCAGCACCACAACCCCAATTGACGTTGCACCGACATTACGCCCCCATGTCTTTTTCCATAGCAGTTGCTAGACCAGGCGTGGCTCTGTGGTAGAATACTTGGCTGCCACGCACAATTCTTGGGCTCGATTCCTGGTGGGATGCTAATTTTTATTCTTTCCATTCGTTGGGTCAACGCTGCCGATGTAAATTTTTGTTAACGCTCTCGCATCCAAATTACAAATATCTGTTCTCGCCGTTCCTGGTTATATAAACCTCTTGTACGCTTCTTCGGCTCCCCAGTCCGCTTCCCTCCACCAGCAGCTCTTCTTCAAGGGACACTAAAGACCAAAACTATTTTTCTTGTATTAGTAAACTACTCTTTAACGATACCAAAAACACCACGCTTGCTGTGAGAAGACGCTTAGTAAGCGAGAAAACGCGCAAAAAGAAAATGTGGGTGGCGACGCCACATAGAAGTTTCCGCACCATTTGCCGTGACGTCACATATTTTGACGGTGCCTACTAGGGCCTACGTAGTTCCTAATCGGTAAAAATGTCGTACATTGTCCTCTGAGGGGGCCATAGACTTAACATACCAAGTAGTTTGCGGAAACTCTGCTGGGCCGATGGCGTCAAAATCCGATAAATACACTTTGAAATCTGTAACGCCATGCACGGGGATTCTACGCGAAATTTAAAAATGAAACTTTGAACTTGATTTTCTCCTCTACTAATAAATCTATGATGGTGAAATTAACGGCATTGGAGTTCTTAGAGTACAATTTATCAATCTAAACCTGTTCATTGTTTGTCTTTAGTGTCCCTTTAAAGAAGGCGAGATTTGCCACCGCCTGCCTGGGCGCGAGGAAGCCAGGGCAGTCGGAGTGCCTCAACTTCTAACACCATGTATGGCGTCACGCAGGCAAATGTATGGCGTTACGCAGGCACCATGTATGGCGTCACGCACGCAGGTCTTTCATGTGGGCATTTCTTAGAACTTCTGACGTGCTACCTTAAGTCTACCTTTATTTTATGGGAGGATTGCGCACAGTTGCAGAAAAGAGGCATCTGCATTGGTTCTTGCCTGGTTCCCCGACTGAGTGACCTCTTTTTAGCTCAGCTTTGTGTGAAGCTGTCGGAAAGGTTGAAGGATACAAAGGTAGTTAGAACTTTTAGATATGTAAATGATTTCCTGTTTTTTCGTGAATTGTCCTACCGAGCGGCTAGTTGCTGAGGTTAACGGTCTTATACCAGTAATCAAGGATTGTCTCGAGCCCTTAGAGGTGACGCATGAGCTTCCGCAGAATGGCACCATGAGGTTACTGGACCTTCGCCTGTCGCTCGGCTGTGATCATTCCTGCTGGCATTATGAACCTCGCGCAAGTAAAACCCTACTACCCTACCACTCAGCGCATTCCAAACTAGTTAAGAGGGGGATTACGAAGCTTTGCTTCAAGAGTGCCCTAACGAAGTCGTGTCACCATATGGTCTAATTCAGTTTCAACCAGCAAAGAAAGAGGCTGCTGGATGCCGGGTTTCCCCAGGCTTTGCTTGTCTCCGTAGCTGAATGTATCTTGAGGGACAGCAAAAACAAAAAAAAACATGGTTGATCCCTCCCTCATAGGAATCGGAATAACACGAAAGTAAAGCGTGCCCTTACAGAAGTAACTGAATGTTGACTGTACGTTGGTATAAGAGATTTTGCACAATGTATATTGATGTCTGGCAGCTATAGCACCGTTTAACGTGGATGTGCCCACTTTGATGATTGGTGGTACATCTCCACCCCGACGACTAACGTCCCTGCTAAATGATTAAACAAACCGTTGTTGTAGCTGTAGTATTTAACGGTGAAAGCGTAATCAGAGAACTAGGTGTGATAGCCAGAAGAGCGTCGCATATTGGACGCAGAACTTGGTCGCCATCCTGCGGCACGTTAAAATGTGATTGAACACCACGGCCGGACTAGAGGGAAACGCAAAGCGCGTCTTGTCGCCCCGGTAGCCCGGCTATATGCCCGGCCGCGATTTTTCTAGGGGCGAGCGAGTGAGCGGGGAACGCGGTGTTACAGCAAAGTGAGGCAGGCGCGCGTCGCAGATCTATGAGCGACGCCGACGCTTTTACGACGCTTGGCTAAGGTCGCCACCACGCGGTGTGTTAAGGCATTGACAAAATTGAACTTCTATTGAAAACGCGCCGAATGGGAGGGACGTGTAACGCGTTGCAGGTGCTAATCGCGGAGTCCACAGTAATGACGAATTACTTTACCGCTCCCAGAGGGCAACACCACCCCGTCGACCGGGAGAATGGTAGATATAAAAGGCGCGTTTGTAAAGCATCTAGAGTCTGTGACCGTGGCGCAGTGGATAGCGTGCCCAGCATCTGGTGTGGCGGACTGAGCGGTCGTGGGTTCGATGCCCGTTGACGGAACGTTTTTTCTTTGCCATCTGATCGTGTATATTTTTTCGACGTGATTTCCGTGACGGAAGTACGTCACCGAAGTCTTGGTGGACCCCGGCATAAAACACTTTCGTGTTAAAAAAAAAAACACGGTTGATCCCTCCGTCATAGGAATCGGAATAACACGAAAGTAAAGCTTGCCCTTACAGAAGTAACTGAATGCTTACTGTACATTGATATAAGAGAGTTTGCACAATGTATATTGATGTCTGGCAGCTAATGGCGCCGTTTAACGTGTATGCACCCACTTTGATGATTGGTGGTACATATGCATCCCGACGGCTAACGTCCATGTTAAATGATTAAACAAACCCTTGTGGTAGCTGTAGTAGTTAACGGTGAAAGCGTAATCAGTGAACGAGGTGTGATAGCCAGAAGAGCGTCGTATATTGGACGCAGAGCTTGTTCGCCATCCCGCGGCATGTTAAAATGTGATTGAACACCCACGGCTGCACTAGAGGGAAACGCAGAGCGCGTCGTGTCGCCCCGGTAGCCTGGCCGCGATTTTTCTCGGGGCGAGCGCGACAACGGGTAACGCGGGGTTACAGCCAGGTGAGGCAGGCGCGCGTCGCAGAGCTATTTTTGGTTTGTATTAACGTGATGCTGAGCGAGGGCGACGCTTCGACAAAGGTCGCCACCTCGTGGTGTGTTAAGCTATTGACAAAATTTCTATTGAAAACGCGCCGAATGGGACGGACGCGTAACGCGTTGCAGGTGCTAGTCGCGGAGGCCACGGCAATGACGAATTACTTTACCTTACCACTCCCAGAGGTCAACACCACCCAGCCGACTGGGAGAGTGGTAGATATAAAAGGCGCGTTCCTAAAGCCTCCAGAGTCTGTGACCGTGGCGCAGTGGATAGCGTGCCCGGCATCTGTTGTTGCGGACCGAGCGGTCGTGGGTTCGATGCCCGTTCCCGGTACCTTTTTTTTCTTTGCCATCTGATTGTGTATTTTTTTTCGACGTCATTTCCGTGACGGAAATACGTCACTGAAGTCTTAGTGGACCCCGGCATAAAACACTTTCGTGTTAAAAACCGAAATGCGGCGAGAACACTTGAGCAAGGGAATCGCATAAATGTGTTACCTTACGTACACGCGGTTTCCCGTAATCTGAAGATTGCTCAGCGGGCCAAAGTGTGCGTGCTCTTTTCAGCGCTAAACAAGTCGGAAAGGCTGTGCAAGGCTACGACGAGGAATGCAAACGAAAATCGTGGGTGCAAAACTAATTACACAAATAAGTTTGTTGATTGCGCTGAGTGTGTGGTGCATTGCCTGCCGTTATCTTGTGGTCACAGCTACGTCGGGAAAACCGGTCGTTGCTTGAATGACCGGCTGCGCGAACACCATTACAATGTTAGAAATGTGGCAGGTGGGTTCTTAGCAATACATTGTAAGAAGTGTGGTTGTATGCCTTTGTTCGACACGTGCAGAGTTCTGTCAAGAAATAGAAATCAACTTACACGCGAGATAATCGTGTAAGTCTCCCGGGCCCTCCCCTGTGGTGGCCGGATTCGCTCAAGCGAACCTAATTACTTGCTATGGAGCGTTTAGACGGGCGCGAACGATTAGACTAGATGCGCAACAACCGCAGGGTTTATCTCGATCCTCCTCACTCCATGACGAGACGCGAGGCAGCCCTGGTGAGGCGTGCCCAAACTCACTCTTTGATGACACCCCACATTCAACACTACATACAAGGCAAGGACGGGTCTCTTGCCTGCGTGGCATGTGGTGGCTACCCGGATAACGCTCACGTTCAGTGGGATTGTCCGGGTGGCCGTGCAGCCATGGGCGAGAGCCTTAAACACATACCCACCAATCTAAGACCTGCGACCCTGGTGGAGTGGCTGGCGGACTCCTCCCCAGACATCATGAAGGCACTACTCGGACAATTGAAACTTTTACGTTTGTTTGATGGCTAAGCCTTGCCTTTTTTATTAGTGGACCCGGACTGGGGTTCCTTTATTTTTAATAAAGTTGTTCTCTCTCTCTCTCTCTTTCGAAGCAGCAGATTTTGAAAAGTTGGGTGACAGGTGTGTTAGTATGTCTTCTATCGCGCGGACGAAAAAGGAATTTGATTTCCTTGGTGTCCGTTATGATGTTTAGTAATGTTGCTGTTACTTCTGCGCAGCAGATGTGCTCATGGTCTTGCCCTATAAGTAGTGTCGAGATCACAAAAATAAACTCTTGAAAATAGCGCTATGTGTGTGCATGTGTGTACCTTCATTGTGTGTTCGTCTTCAGTGCGCTCTTACCCTTCATAAACTGTGGAACACCACCCCGCACAACTATCGTCCGAGACGTCCTACAGAAGTTCATTTCACCATGTCTCGTAAAACCTGGTGGGCCTTTACCAGCTTCTCGTCGCACCGCACGAAGCTTATCGTAGACTAGTGAGCATTAAAGGACAGTCTATCGAATACCTTGCACGAATGTCCAAACTCAAGAGTTAGGAACTCACGTCCAAACCTAGACCAGTAGAAGCACGGGCCTTCCGTCGCTCGTGCTCGGATCGTCCTTAGGCCTGGCCCGTTTTCTCGACGCTTCCGTTGAGCGTATTTAGGATCTTCCCTTTGTCGCCGTTTCCCTGCAGCTTCGCTGGCCGAGAAGGCTGGATCAGCAAGGTTGGGATCAGTTTATGCTCTCGCTCCGCGGCACGTCGAGCCTCGCGGTAGGCAGCCTCTTCTTCGTTTGTGCGGATCTTCCTCGGACGGCCCACGGCTTCAAACTGCCTCGGCACGGCCGGGCAAAGCCCTTTATGACGGTGCCGCCTCCGCGGTCCTCTTGCCTCGTGGGGAAACCCTTGCTCACGTTTAACAAGATAACGAAACACATCTATCTGTCAAGACCAGGGTGTTGTCAGCACAGGTATTCTCCCTCCCGCACCCTGCCTTGTGTAGGGTGCGGGCAGTTCTCTTACACTTTTACAAGCCAATGCGTATCCTTACCTTGCGTTTCTTCGTGCTATATACCCTGAAAGATATCCCATTGCGGACTACCGAGCCTGTGGACTCACAGCAACATTCGACCATGCGTTATGGGAGTGTGAAGCCGCCGGCTCCGCCTTCAGCGAGGACAGGTGGGCGGCGCTGTTGCGCAGCCTCGAACTTAACGACTAAACCCTGGCCGTCGAGAGTGCTAGAGGGTCCCGCCACGGTGGTCTAGCTGTTATGGCGCTTGACTGCTGATCCGAAGGCTGTGGGATCGAATTCCGGCTGTGGTGGTGCATTTTCGATGGAGGCGAAAATGTTTGAAACCCGTGTACTTACATTTAGGTGAACGTTAAAGAACCCCAGGGGGTGGAAATTTCCGGAATCCTCCACTACGGCGTCCCTCAATCATACCGTGGTTCTGATACGTTAAACCCCAGATATTATTATTATTATCAGAATGCCCGTGATCGAGCCGTCAAGCTGGTCTTGGCGGTACCTACGTGTGTCGCGGGTTCTCCCCTGCAATCCCCTGCGTCTTTTCTGGACCCAAATAAAGTTCATTCATAATCATGATCATCATCATCATCATCATCTCGAGAACAGGTACATGCGAAGTGGGTCTATTTGTCCCGTATTTAATGACGTAAACGGTTGCTAGGTAACATTTATTTTAATCTTGGCGCTGTTAGACTTAGTCATTTCGGTAGCTACAGTTGTGGCACCACGGCGCATGCGCGGCTTTGCTGACATCACACCAGCTGTTCTGGTAGCTAGGCGTAGCGGATTTCGTCGGTGAGCTCGGCTTGGCGGCGGCTTCTCTGTTGTTACTGCTTCGGCGCATGCGCGGCTTGGCATGACGTCACACCAGCTGTCTTGGTAGCGAGGCGAGAGGTGGTGCGCAGCTGGGGTGTCGGCGGTCGCTGGGAACGGCGATGCGAGTTTTTTGGTGTCGACACCGTTTTTCCGCCGTGACTAACATCTTCGTTATTGAAATAAATCAGAAGAAAAATTGTTCGAAGCCTGCGGAACCTGCGACTCCTCACTCCGCAGCGTTAAATATATATATATATATATATATATATATATATATATATATATATATATATATATATATATATGGAGGGACTTCGGCATGCTCGCTATCACCCGCGAGATTGCGCGAAGGGCGCGCTTTTTAATGCGATAGCGTTAGACACCTCGTTTCGCAGAAATGCCGCCGTCGGTGTCGGCGTCGCTACGTCGCTTGTGAGTGAAAAATCGTCCTTGTCCGAAAAATCGAGAAAGATGCAAATAAAATAAACAATAAAAAATGCCCCCACCTCCCCGAAGGGAATCGTGAGGAAATGCGAATGCATTTCTTGCGCCCAGAGTACACGGCGCAGTAATTTTAATGGCGTAATTTAATGACGAGACGAGGATTTGTACCGTAACCATTTATTTACACATTCATCAGCACCTGTTTGTGTTGTCATTGTACCTGACGGCCATAATTTCAGCCTTGAGGTCGCCGTTGGCGTTTCACAGCGGCGTCTCGAGCACACATTTCGAGAGGCGCCCAGCCAGCGGACGGGAGAGTGGGGTGCAGGGAGGAGAGAGAGCGAACGGCGAGAGAAGGAGCGGCGAAGGGAAGAGCGGTGCGGAGCCGGCGCGCGCCCGCGCAAACCGCGGTGAGGAGGCGGAGCGCGCGCAGTCACGTGGGGTGTGACGTCGCTGCGCCGTTGCTACAGACGCTCCTCTCCTTTCCTCGCGCCATTGCTATGGGACGGCGGATTCAGGGTCGCTTATAAAGTGCATTCGCACTTAAAATCTTCGGTCCCATTGAGGATCGAACACGGGCCAATTGCGTGGCAAGCAGGTGTCCTGCCGCAAAGCCACGATGTTACACGCAACTGTTTCGGGAAAAAACACTACATAAATGCCATGTAGTGGAAGGAGTCTCCTTAACGCAATTTGTTCAGCAGGTGTCACGACGAAAATGAGCCCATTCAGCGATTTGTAGGCGCATTGGCGAGACCATCAAACTACGTTTTTTACGCGACGCCATGCTTCGAAAAAATTACACCATCTCCCGCTAAAGGGGACCATGAGGCGATGCGAAGCCGGAGCACTCGTACGATCGCGTTCCGTTGGCGTTCTTTGGGCATGCTACCGACCTTGGATCGTTATTAACGGTGTTATTAACGTTGTAGACGAAGGTGAAACGGCTAACTGCGAAGTTGGTTCGCGCTGACTAACTTCGGGGTCCGCCGCTCGCTTCAAGCGTTTGCGTTCAGCATCGCGTGCCCTTCGCTTCGCAGCTTTGTCTTGAGTGGACGCAATTGGGCTGATGCTGACGCGTGCTTGCGTCATCCCACTCACTGACGGGACTGTTGCTTCCATCACGCTTCATCGGAAGCACCAATGGAGTCAAGCGGAGTCAACCAAAGCAAGCGCTGCACTGAACGCGCGCTGCGCTCTAACCGCTTAGAGGAGGAGAGTAGCGCAGAGAGTAGCGCATGCGCCGCAAAAGCAAAAGCGAGAACGCAGGAGAAGCGCAAGCAGGTTATGGTAGAGAAGTAGAGAGAGTAACGCGCAGCTGTCGGAGAGAGGTGAGGAGGAGAGGCGCGCATGCGTAGTGTGAGTGCGGACTACTACAGCGCGTACGGATTACCACGCCGCGTTCCATACCCCCGAGCAAGAGAAGCGTCGCATCTAAGAAGCCGGGATAGTGCAGCCATCGCCGCTAAAAACACACACGAACTTTCAAGCAGCTCCAAAAATGGACAACTATGTCCACTTAGGGGAAAGCATACCAAGCCAATGTCTCCTTTCAGAGGAGGCGTTGATCAGCAAACAGCAAACATTAGATAATGTGCTGCCATCTGTGAGGCACTGTGAGAAATATGTATCGACATTAGCACAGGGAGGTGCTATAGATCGAAAACCTGTACCATTACTATAGATACATAGCGCGCGCGCGCGTGTGTGTCTGTGTGCGTGTGCCTGCGTGTGTAACAACACACACTAATAAGTATGCTGTTGGGGATGTATGAGACTGCGGACTCGGTGATGGTTATTGAAGGGTCTTTATTAAACTACGCGACCTGAAAACAAAGGGCCCCAGGCCCGATTGAGTATACAAGCGGTTTTCCGAGCAGCTTGTCTCGGTGGTTGCCGGAGGTCGACTCCCCGTCGCCTCGTCGACGCTCTCTCCCTTCCACGACGATCACGTGACCCGGCCGCGGCTTCCAGGCGCCAGCTCCTGGGGTCGAAGGTCGAACACATCGACGCTTGGTTCCAAAGCAAGGGGCGCGATGACAGGCAAACACCTCTCGCCCCCCCTCCCGTAACCGTTCCAGGGAAGAGCCGTGGTCTGTTCACTATCAGTTTAACGACCTACGCGGCGGTCTCAGGCTCGCGGGGTGCGCGGAAACGGCGTGAAGGCATCTCGGGCTGCAACACTGATATATCTTGAACGGAGAGTCCGCGAAGCTGCTGTCACGCAACAAACTCCTCCCCCCGATGAAGTCCTTCGTCGAGGCTGCTTCCGCCGATGCAGGGTCGAAAGAAGGAAACACGAGTGTATGTTGCAGAAACACTGCTCTTCACACACGCACGAGCACCAACACACACATTCGCAAACGGTCGGGACTGGCAGCGCACAAACGACCTGGCTGCCAGACAGTTTACTGAGACCTCTTGGTCGTTTTTTTAACACGAAAGTGTTTTATGCCGGGGTCCACCAAGTACATCCATCACGGATATGACGTTCACAAAATGGACGGCATCGGGCGAGAAAGAAAAAAAACCAAGGAAAAGATAACCCGCTGGGAATCGAACCCATGATCTTGCGGCCGCGACGACAAGCGCTAGACGCCCTACCGACTAAGCTAAGTCGGCAGATGCTGGACACGGCGCGAACGCGCCTTATATCTTTCACTCATTCTGCCGCGACGACAAGCGCTAGACGCCCTACCGACTAAGCTAAGTCGGCAGATGCTGGACACGGCGCGAACGCGCCTTATATCTTTCACTCATTCTCTTTCGCACGGTGCTCTCTGTTGGCGGTGTAGGTAGGCGGCGCGGAGCGGTGCGGTGCTGCCGTCTGTGAGAGGTGAAAAGAAGTAATGCTTCACGATCGACACTTACTAGCGCTTACTCCGAGATTGCGCGCGATATTGGAGGCCATGGTTACAGCGTCTCGATACCAGCGAGGTACACTGGCCGCGCTGGCGCCGCCGAGGCACCCTTGACGAAGTTACGTTGGTTACGTTCTTTCTTTGCCTTTCGCATCGTGTTAGCGTGCGTCGGCTCATCGAAGTAGTGCACCTTCCACGTGCACCAACGGGATTTCTCCGCCGCCGACTGCTTCGATTGCGAAAGCACCGACTAACAAAACTGCTGCAATACGCGTTGCAGAAAGGACGCGATTTCGACGGGCGAATGTCGTGCCTTGGTGGAGCGAGACTAGCGCCTGCGAGGCAGAGCACAGCGGGACGCACGCGTTTGCGGCTCAGGCTACGAACCTCTACCTCCTGTGTTGCTGAAGCGTAGTGCGTGGTAGTGTATGCATGAGCGCCGGCGTCGGTCACCCATTGCTAGAAAGCGCACACCGTGCCGTTTCTCTCCTTAATCGACGACGCTTTGAAGAAATGCATACCGGGTACCAGTGTTGATTATGAGCTTGTTGATATCATCCTTACGCGGGATTCACGATTTGCTGTGTCCAAATATATGTTCACAACGTCAGCTACCACAACGGTTTAATCATGATCATGGGCGTTAGTCGTCGCGATAGAGACATGCTGTCAACATGGGTGCATCCACGTTAAAACGGTGCTGTAGCTGCCAAACACGAATAGACATTGTACTAGCTTTCATATATCACTACACAATAAGCACTATACTTCTGTGAAGACACGTTTCACTTTCGTGTTATACCGATTCCATATGACGGAGGGATCAGCCATGTTTTTTTCTTATTTTTCTTTGGTGCATTCGGCTCTCGACTAAGAAGACATACCATAGTGCAAGGTTACACAAAAACAGGTGGCCGTTCCACAGAATTGCCCTCAAGCCACTTAGAAACCTCCACTCAAACCATCTGCGTTTTTGTTCGCACTTCCCTTTATGTATTTAACTTCGAAGTTGAACTCTTGCAGAATAAGGCTCCATCTCAGTAGCCGGCCGCTTTTTCCAGACATTTCTTTAAGCCATGACAGGGGGCAATGATCAGTCTCTACCATAAATTTGGTCGCCTCGAGATAACAGCGCAGTTTTTGAATCGACCAAACAATACACAGGCACTCTTTTTCCGACGTGCTGTAAGCTTCTTCCCGCGGGGTCAATTTCCGACTGAGGTACAGCAGGGGGTGTTCCTCACCCTGCTCGTTTATCTGAGAAAGAACGACACCAAGACCACGACTACTAGCGTCGCACTGGAGAATGAATTTGCGACTGAAATCAGGTGAAGCCAAGACTGGTCCTAGGGATAGAGCGTTCTTCAATTTCAAGAATGCTTCCTCTTTTTCATTAGTCCAAGTGACCTTTTCCGGTTCCATCTTCCTCAAACTATCCGTTAGAGGACTGGCGAGTTGGGAGTAGCTCGGTATATAATGTTGATAATATCCGGCCATTCCCAGAAATGATCGAACATCTTTCTTCGTCACGGGCTTCGGAAAGTTTAGTATTGCTGCTACCTTCGCTTTCATCGGCTCGCGCTTTCCGCGCCCTATCTCGTGACCCAGGTAAGTTACACTGGTTCGCCCCAACTGGCACTTCTCTGCCTTTACTGTCAAGCCTGCAGCTCCGAATCTATCAAGTACTTCCCTCACGTGTTCCAAGTGGGAACTCCAGTCATTCGAAAACACAGCTACATCGTCCAGGTAGGGCAATGCCCCTCCAGTACCCGGTCCATCAATCTTGAAAAGCAAAATGGTGCGTTCTTGAGGCCAAAACTCATTGTCACACGTTGAAAAGTACCGAAAGGCGTTATAAAAGCTGCATAGCGGCTGGCTCTTTCGGTTAAATGTACTTGCCAGTAGCCTCTCACTAAATCAAAAGTAGATATAAACCTTGCCTTGCTAACCAGCTCCACTCTTTCTTCAATGTTCGGCAAAGGGTAAACCTCGTCCTTAGTGATCGCATTTAACTTTCTGTAATCCACACAAGGTCGTGGATCCTTTTCTGGTACTTCTACCAACATCAACGGAGAGCAGTAATCGCTGCTTCCTGGCTTGATCACTCCTAGTTCAAGCATGCGGCTGATCTCACTTTTCATAATCTCTTGATCCCTTGGTGACATGCGATAGGCTTTAGATGTAAATGGAACTTCTGATGTTAGTTCAATGTCATGTGTCACCAAGTGTGTCCGTCCCAGCTTCTCCGTGAAGCATTCGAGGGAGTCCTCTATGACTCTCCTTAAATCCTCAATTTGCTCATTGTTCAGCTCACTCTTATCCACAGAGTGCGCGATGATTTGTTCTACAGTCGGAGCCATTTCGCAGAGAAAGGAAGGCACCTCCGTAGTAACGTCCTGAGAGTGATTCAAGGCAATGCTCACCATCTCCATCCATTCAAAATATGGCTTTAACAAGTTCACATGATAAACTCGCTCTTCCTGCCTCCGTCCAGGTAACCTTACCAAGTAATTTACCTCAGAGACACATTCTATTATCTCAGCCGGTCCGTCCCAGAGGACCTCGAGCTTGTTCTGCCTACTCGGGCGCAATATCATCACCTTGTCGCCAACTTTGAATGTCCTCTTTCTCGCAGTCTTATCGTAGTAGCGCTTCGCCGCTTTCTGTGCTTCCTCCAAGTTGGCCTTTACAATTTGTCGAGTCTCATTTAATCTTCCCATTAGTTCAACTACATATTCTACCACACTCTTATCAACCCGTTTGTCTTCCCAAAGTTCCCGAACCAGCTGCAAGGGGCCCCTAAGGTTTCTCCCATACACGAGTTCTGCGGGAGCAAACCCAATCCCTTCGTGCGGCACAGTGCGCAAAGCGAAAAGCGCACCTGGAAGACAACAGTCCCAGTCTACCTTTCGCTCATGGCACAACGCTCTCAGCACTTTCTTAAGCACAGCGTGCCATCTTTCGACACTGTTGCTTTGTGGGTGATACACGGAGCTGTGTAAAATTTTGATTCCGCATTTCTCAAGAAATGTGGTCGTAAGTGCACTTGTGAAAGTCGTCCCTTGGTCTGATTGTATCTCCGCTGGGAAATCAAGGCGAGAGAACACTGTCAATAGGGCATCTACTACCTGCACTGAAGTAGCCTCTCTTAGCGGTATGGCTTCAGGGAATTTTGTTGCTGGACACAACATAGTCAATATGTACTTGTAACCAGCCTTGGTCTTAGGTAGGGGTCCAAAAATATCAATAACAACCCTTGAGAACGGTTCCGAAATTATAGGCACCTTCACCACTGGGGCCTTCCTTTTGTCGTTGGATTTACCCACCTTCTGACACGTCTGACATGTTCGTACGAACTCCTGTGCATCTCTAAAACAACCTGGCCAGTAGAATTCCCGGAGTAGACTCTTTTTAGTTTTGTTCACTCCGAGGTGACCTGCCCACGGGTGATCGTGGCAAAGACTCAGCAGATCCTTCCGATAATCAGCTGGAATTACTATCTGATCAAAGCTTCTGCCTCGTTTGTCTATGTCGATAAAGGATACCATCTCTCTCCCTGAACTTAATGTTGCTTGATGAGACGCCTTCGCCTAGGCTACTGCACACGACCTTAAGCGTTGGGTCGTTTTTCTGTGCGGCCCTTAGTGCATCCCGACCAACATTCAGTAGTTTATGTGGAGAAGGCGCAGTTGGTCGTACCAAGGAGCCTTCGTCCTCGGTTTCGGTGAGCCTTTTACGCCCAGCGCCTTTCTGCGGGCGCTCCGCTTCAGCAATAATTTGATCTTTTCCCGCACTCACAGGTACCTTTACCTCCGTCTGCTCCGCTACATTTCCCCCAGTTACTGATTCATTCTTCCAGTTCAGGTTCCTCTTTCTCGTTTGAATAACGCAACTGCACTGAAAGCTGTCTAGCTTTCGATCGCGTCAGCGCAAGCACCTGTGCATCCACGTCAGCAAGCTTTTTTCCCTGCTCATTCAAAAGCGACTCGGATTTATTTGAAAAAAGGTATGGGTGCCCCTCGGGCAACGCTTTTGATACCGCTGCCACTGTTTCTAAAGTACCGAATGGCCCCTCAATTTCAACTTTTGCCATTGGCAGGCACACAGAGTCCTCACTGACTGCTTGACGTATCCAAGCGCATTCAGAAACATAGTCCTTACTTGACACGTACTTTGGGTGGACCACGTCCATGGTGGCCGCTGAGTCCCTAAGTACTCTACACTTCTGGCCATTTACAACTAGATCTTTGGTGTACGGTTTTAGTAGCTCGTTGTTACTGGGATCACTACTTATTATGGTCGCGAATACACGCTTTTCTTTTCGGCAATTTCTGGAAAAGTGACCCGCTTCCTTGCAAATGTAACAAATGGTTGGCCGTCTCTTTTCCAATTCCTCTGACTGGCTCTCTGGTCCCTTTCCTCGGACTTCCTGTTCTTTGTTTACGCTAGCAGTAGGTTGCGATGAATTTAGCTGCCCTTTGCCCTCTCTTTCCCGCATATCTCGCGGTCCTTGATAATAAGGCTGCTGCCCAGGGTGAGCCTTTCAATAGCCCTGACTGCTTAGGTTAGTCTCTTTGAAGCCACGACTCGCCACATACTCATCCGCAAGTTGCCCTGCCTTTTTCACACAGACGCCAACTTGCCTGTCTCTCACCCAAAGGCGTATGTTGTCCGGCAAGCACTCATAGAAATGCTCGAACGGATTAAATTCTGAAGCTTGCCGAAGTCGCCCTCTGCACTAGAGCCCTTTATCCATTCGACCAAGTTATCAGTAAGGCTGCAAGCAAATTCAACAAAGCTTTCATGCGCTTTTTTCCTGCCTGTTCTAAACCTTCTCCTAAACTCTTCGGTGGAGAGCTTATACTTGGAGAGCAGGCTTGACTTCACAAAATCGTAGTCGCCTGCTTCACCAGCGCTAAGACGAGCAACAACTTGTGACGCCTCCCCCGCAAGCAACGCAAGCAACCTTTGTGGCCAAGTGTCGCGGGTGAATGAATGTCTCTCGCACATGCGTTCGAAATTCACAAGGTAAAGACCGATGTCATTCCCCACACTGAACGGCTGAAGCAAACTAGTCATCTTTACATGGTCGGACGAAGCGGCTGCCACACTCGCTCCCGACGCCAATCTCGCTTGCTCGAGCCTTATCCTTTCGAGTTCAAGCTCAATTTTCCTCTGTTCTCTCTCAAGCTATAACTCAGCTTGCCTTTGTTCCCTCTGTTCTTTCCTTTCTCTAGCTTCTGCCCGTTCTTTCTCAAGGCGGCATATCTTTTCCCATGCCTCTGCGATTTCGTCCTCTTCGAAATCAATTTCCTGAATTGCGCAGCGGATCTCGGGCTTCCTCATTTTCTGACTGCCCCGCCACGGTGGTCTAGTGGTTATGGCGCTCGACTGCTGACCCGAAGGTCGCGGGATCGAATCCCGGCCGCGGCGGCTGCATTTTCGATGGAGGCGAAAATGTTTGAGGCCCGTGTACTTAGATTTAGGTGCACGTTAAAGAACCCCAGGTGGTCGAAATTTCCGGAGCCCTCCACTACGGCGTCTCCCATAATCATATCGTGGTTTTGGGACGTTAAACTCCAGATATTATTGTTATTTATCATTTTCTGACTCACTTCCACATTGAGCTCTTCCGCCAGAAGCAGCAATTCGTCTTTTGTTAGCTTCCTTATACCCATGGTAAGCAAGAGCCGACTACACCAACTTTCGAAATAACCACACACCCTGTGGTGGCAAACGAAAATTATTATGCCCGATTGAACCCGGTTCTAATCGTCTGGCAAACAGTGGTCGCTCAAGCACTCACCGATACAACGAGCGTGCGATGGCCTTGTCTCCCGAAGACGTTGCCTCATCTGCCGATCCCAGATCGACGACTTGCTCGTTGTGGAGCCTTCGCCGCTTGCCTCGTCTGCGTAGTGGAACCCGATGATCCCGGATCGTCGAAGTTCCTTCCCTTCAGCAGGTGTCCGCCAGCCTTCTCATCCCACCGCTGCCACCAGTTTGTTGGGGAGGTATGAGACTGCGGACTCGGTGATGGTTATTGAAGGGTCTTTATTAAACTACGCGACCTGAAAACAAAGGGCCCCAGGCCCGATTGAGTATACAAGCGGTTTTCCGAGCAGCTTGTCTCGGTGGTTGCCGGAGGTCGACTCCCCGTCGCCTCGTCGACGCTCTCTCCCTTCCACGACGATCACGTGACCCGGCCGCGGCTTCCAGGCGCCAGCCCCTGGTGTCTCAGAAGGACCAGAGAGACCGCAGAACCGATACGTCTTCGGTTTATTGTTGTCAGAACGAGTATCTAAAAATAATAAGAATGTAGAGCGTGCCCCTGGCCACCTCTTCTTCCTCGTCAACATCTCCATCTTCATTCTGTTTTCTACATCTTCCCGCCGGCCAGATTCAACCGATGCAGCCTTCGAGCGAATACAACAGCTGAATCGGTCTCTTGACCAGTTTTCCTTCAGATGTCCGAAGCAAACATGTCCTCACTAGTCCATCCTTGCCTGGGAAAATCTTTTCAACCTTACAGAGTTTCCACTGCGTCCTTTTACGCGCTTCTCCAAGCAGAAGCACATCTCCTTCTTGTATAGCTGTGTGCCCAGCCGTTTTTCTGCTAGCACACTTCAGCTCCCTTAAATACTCTTGTTTCCATCTGATCCACCATGTCATCATTGCCTCTTTTCTTCTACTCCAGTAATTCAGCAAACTGTTTTCACCAGGTTTGTCGTATTCTTGCTTGTTAATTACTTGCTTGCCTCCTATAACATCCGCCGGTGTAATGGGTTGTGGCTCGTTGGGATCGTCATACACGTAGGTAAGAGGCCGGTTGTTAATTACTCCTTCTGCCTCAACAACCACAGTCCGTAGTTCTTCTTCATCCAGAAGTCGAGCTCCTATAGCTTTTGTCATTGACGTTTTAAAGCTTCTGATGAGTCTTTCATAAAATCCTCCCCACCATGGAGCTAACTCTGCAATGAACTTCCATTTTACTTGCAGGTTGCTGGTATACTGTTGCACCCTTTCGTCTTCCATCTTTAATATTTTGTTATCTCTATATCGGATTTCTTGAATGCTCTTGCATTGTCACTATAAATTGTCGTACACAATCCTCTTCTAGCTACGAATCTTCTGAACGCTTGTATAAACGCTTCCGATGACATCTTCTTGACCAACTCTAGTTGTACAGCTCTTGTTACTGCACACGTAAATATCACAATGTAGAACTTCGTAATTTTGCTGCCTTTCTCCTCTCGAGCATTAAGCGGTCCAGCGAAGTCCACACCAACTATGTCGAATGGCCTCGTCTTCGTTATCCTGTCAGCTGGAAGTGGTGCCGTTTCTTGCGTCATTGGTCGGGAATTAAACTTCCTACACGTGATGCATTTCTTTATAACGTATTTTACCATCTGTCGGCCCCGAACAATCCAAAACTTTGTCCTTAAGTGTGTCAATGTTGATGCAACGCCACCGTGCATGGTAACGTGATGCGCATGCAGTACTAAGAGTTCTGACAAGCGACTTTCTCTTGGCAAAACAATGGGATGCTTTTCATCAAAGCTTAAATCACTCCATTGAAGCCTCCCTTTCACTCTTAGGACGCCTTGATTGTCTTCGAAGATGTCCGTGCTGTACACTTTCATTGTGCCATTTATTCGTGTCACTTCGTTTTGTAACGTCTTCTGCTCCTGCTTTAACAGCACCAACTCTGCCTTGTCCAATTCTTCTCCAGTTAGCGAACCTGTCTTCGCTTCTCTTCTTAGGTTTCCAATGTATCGCATCACCCACGCTGTAACTCGCAATGCTTTTTTATACGATCCGAACCTGTTAACATCGATTATTTTCTCTTGACTCGTTGTGGTAGTTATGCTTGTCACGATCTCTTCGTCGTGTTCGTTGTCATCATTGTCCGATTCTATCATGATGTCATAATCAGGCCTTTGTTTTTCGTTCCTGATCCACGTGGGGCCTTTCCACCATAATTCACTGTTCAGTAAATGTTGCATCTTCACGCCCCTTGTCATCAAATCCGCAGGATTTTCATCACTTTTAACATAACCCCATTGACTATTTTTAGACTTGTTCTTGATTTCTGTTGCACGGTTGCGAACAAACACATCTTTCGTCTTGCTTGACTTGATCCAGCAAAGCACAATTTGAGAGTCAGTCCAGAATCTCACGCTTCTTACTTTCCTGATGAAATTCTCAGTTATATGACTGGCCAATCGAACTGATACTGTGGCGGCCAACAGCTCCATTCTTGCCAGTCTAATCTTTTTGATTGGAGCGACTCTACCTTTTGCCATGAGTAAACTGGCCTCATTGCTGCCATCTGAGTATTTTGTTACGAGATATGCTGCTGCTCCGTATGCCATTGGGCTTGCATCTGAGAAAACGTGTACATTTGATGCTTTCACCTCAGCTTGCTTGTTGTAGTCATAGCATCTGTTAATAGTGAAGTTATCCAGATGCTGAAGCTCCTCTGCCCAATCCTTCCATGCTGATCGGTGCTGGCTTGGTAACGGGTCGTCCCATTTTAGGTTTTCTATCCAAATCTTCTGCATCAACATCTTTGCTCTAACAGAAAATGGTGTCAAAAAACCTAAAGGGTCGTATAGCTTTGCCGTAGCTTGCAAAACCTGACGTTTTGAAAGTTGTCTTGTATCCATGTCCTGTCGCCACGTAGTGTCTGTGAAGCTCAGCAGGTCGTCGACAAAATTCCATTTCAATCCCAAAACCTTGATTTGTCCTTCTTTTCTGATTCTTCTATCTAAATCTTCTCCTTCTTCGTCAAATAGATTTCGTAGTTTGGCGTCATTTGAAGTCCATTTCCTTAAATTCATTCCTGCACCACGAAAAATGTATCTTGCTTCTTTGTACAGTTTAGCAGCTGTCGAGTAATCATCGGCTCCTAGTAAGACGTCGTCGACGTATATTCCTTTTCGGAGTTGCGCCACAACTGCGTGATACTTTTCTTCGAAGTCATCCAAGTGTCGATGAATTGTGGCCGCTAGAAGAAAGCTACTTGGTGTAGTGCCGAAAGTTACTCTCGTCATCCTCCATGTTCTTATCTCCGGGCTTGGCATAGCTTCGCTGGGTATTTCTTCCCACCAAAGAAATCTCAGTGCGTCTCGGTCATTTTCTTGTATTGCTATCTGCAGGAACGCTTTCTCCACGTCTGATGACATGGCAACCCTGTGTTGTCGAAAGCTCATCAGCAAACTTGTGATATCGGGGTTAAGGTTTGGCCCATTTTCCAGGTTGTCATTCAGTGATTCCCCTGGGTTTTGACTTGACGATGCGTCAAATACGATCCGTATCTTTGTCGTTGTTCTTTCTTTCTTGATCACAGCCTGATGGGGCATATAATAGACAAATTTGTTCCGTACGTCTGTTCCGGCAGGTTCTTCGACGTTTTCTGCTATTTCTTTCTCGAAGTATTCTCGAATAGCTTTGTCGTAGGCTTGAGGTCATCGCGATTTTTCCATAATTTCTTTGTCACCTGCATAAGCCTCTTCTCTGCAACTGCCTTGTTGTCACATAACGTTACGTTTCCTTCCATGGTAGCCGCACTTGATACCTTCCTGCCTTGAACTCCATTGTTTCTCTGATGTACTGTATCACACGGTCATCGCTTGGCTTTGCCTCGGGTTTCTCCGTGATTCCCATGCTTTCCAAATCCCAGAACTTCCGCAGTTCATCGGTGATCGTGTCAGAGTTGGCACTGACCTTGAGGACCATAACCGTCGATGATTTCAGTGGAACAGAACGAAGATCTACAGGACCTTGAACCGTCCATCCCAACATCGTTTCTATTGCCATTACTTTCGGCTGTATCTCGCGAATGCGACCAGTGACTACCGTCCAGTAGTAATCTGCTCCAATTAATATTGAAGTTTCTAGATTTTCGCCGTCATTGCCCGCCTTCTTACTGTCATCAGCCAAAGAAATCCCTAGAGATCTTGCTCTTTCTCGTACTGCCAAAGGTGGAGATGGTAGCACGTCGCAGGATATCACTTCTATCTCGAGCGCTTCAATAGTGATGTGTTCGGATGTAGGGTCCTTCTTCACGTTGACTTCGACGACGTTCAAGTCGAGTTCCACCTCTCCTCCTCCAAACGATCCAACGGTGATTCTTTCGGATCTTTTTACTTTGCACCCTAGTTTTCCCGACAATCTTTTGAGGATGAATGTCCTCTGGCTCCCATTGTCCAGCATAATCCTTGCGTAGCACCCACTTTCTTCTCCCTCCGTCCATGGAAAGGCTGTCTGCAGTAGTATGCACTTGTGCTCACCAGACTGCTGTGCGTGCATGTTGCAGGACTTGCTGACGTCTGCCCGATCAAGTTGGTCGCTTGTACGTATTTGTCCGCCACCGCTGCTTGACTGTTGAGCTGACGTTCCAGATGTTCGTGGTCGACACATGGATGTTGCGTGCCTTCCCTTGCATGTCTTGCAGCGTACGTTGGCGCGGCATATCTTCGCCGTATGGTAAGGTCTCGTACATCTGAAACACCTTCGCTCCCGCTGCAAGGCTTCTTTCTTCTGTTCCATCGTTAAGCTTCTTCTGCAATCTTCCGTGTAATGTCCAGTCAGCTCACAGAAAATGCATTTTTTCATAGAGGTGCTTTGAAGCGTATATGTTCTTGTCCCTCTCGTATTACGTGGTGGTTTGTCCTCGGCCTGTTTCTCCTCATGAGTTTCTTCTCTGCTGCGTATATAGATGTTTAAGAACTCCATCATTCCTTTCAAACAACACGTGCTCTCTCTTGATGTTGAGTCCGACGCTGTTGTTGCTGGACTGTTGTCTGCACCTTTCTGTATTTCTTTCATCTTCATCTCAATCCTCATGTCCACTGGTAGCGCAGATTTCACGACAGGCGTTATCACTGTGGAGTAACTGTCCATCTCCACGCCTAACGACTGCAACGCTCGTGTGTTTACTTGCAACTTTTGGAATAGTTTCTTCAATCCGTCCACATCTCTGGAACTCTTCACTGCTTCTACGTTTGCTAGCTCTTTTATGTATGTCTCCCGTAAACTGTCTTGTCGCCCGAACGTTTCTTTCAGAAGGTCGACTGCATGATCGTAATTCTCATCAGAGAACTGTAAACCTTCTATTAGAGAAGCAGCCTCTCCGCTGAGTGACGCCAGAAGGTAATTAAATTTCTGACCCTTCGGCATGTTCGATCTGTTGTGCACCGATGTCTCGAACTGATGCCAAAACCTAGGCCACGCTGTTCTTTTCCCATCAAACTTGATCATTTCAAGACGTGGCAACTTAACAAGCTCTTGCAAGTCCGAGGTGTGGTTAGTACCTTGCATTGTTGTCGCCTGGTCTGCCACTATTCTTGTTGTTAGTTGCGTCGCTAGCTCCAACTCTCGTAATCGCTCCTCTATTTTGTCGTTGCTGCGATGATCTTCATCTCATAATGCAAAACTCTTTCAAATTCTGCCTCCGCGTCTTCCTCTTCGATGAGCGATTCAATCTGTTCGTTAACTTGTTTTAACGCCTGTGACACGCTCTTCATCTGGTTTAGAAGCGTCATTAATTGCGCTCGATCGGCTTCTTCTTCTATCTTCTTATCAATTTCGCTCGTAAGCGTTGTTACATTTGCTCGAAGCGTCTTCCGCTTCTTCGATAAGACTTCTCTATTCATGCTTGAAATCTTGTGAAAAGGCCCTTGCCTGTGTAGCTGAGTTGCCAATGGTCATCTGTCGTGGTCCTTCCCGCGACGGTTCGATGTTGAGCCAGACGCCGCTGCTCCGTTCTTCAACCCGTTGTTGCGAAGGGGGTTGAAGTCTTCGCGTCTGTCTTCAGGTATCCTGGTCACGGCACCATGTCTCAGAAGGACCAGAGAGACCGCAGAACCGATACGTCTTCGGTTTATTGTTGTCAGAACGAGTATCTAAAAATAATAAGAATGTAGAGCGTGCCCCTGGCCACCTCTTCTTCCTCGTCAACATCTCCATCTTCATTCTGTTTTCTACACCTGGGGTCGAAGGTCGAACACATCGACGCTTGGTTCCAAAGCAAGGGGCGCGATGACAGGCAAACACCTCTCGCCCCCCCTCCCGTAACCGTTCCAGGGAAGAGCCGTGGTCTGTTCACTATCAGTTTAACGACCGACGCGGCGGTCTCAGGCTCGCGGGGTGGGCGGAAACGGCGTGAAGGCATCTCGGGCTGCAACACCGATATATCTTGAACGGAGAGTCCGCGAAGCTGCTGTCACGCAACAATGCACTTAGTGGTTGAAGTGCGCACTAGGGGCCGGGTTTCGCTATCGCGTTCAACTCTTTAAGGTGAAGCTTAAGGGTACCCCAATTTTTTTAGCAGTTTCAAAAATGCTTTTGAGACACGCGCGAATAAGTGGCCCCTTTCTGTACTACTCCCGATGTGGAACGCCGGGCCAGCGCCTCTTCTATTTTTTGTTGGCCGGCCAAACAATGCGCACAACGCCACCGCGCTGCAAGAAACGCAGACTGGAGGCTCCGCACGCCTAACGTTAAAACAACGCCTCCGAGCCGTTGGTTACGACGTACTGTGGAAGTATATTGTCGCGTCAGTGTTGACGTGAAGTGCCATAACTCCCTGGCAACCCAGAGTGTGGGACTGCGCGCGCCTTCGTCCAGTCTTCTCTGTTTTCCCGCGTAACCGCCAGGCGTGCGGCACCAAGCAGTCAATAAATATTTGTTACTGGCGACAACGATGCTCTAGGCATTTCGCCAACACAACAAGCACTACTGGGAGCAACCGCAGCATGAAACAAGATGGGGACTGAGCACAGAAGAAAGTGGTGATTGCGGACAATGGCCATTGTCGTTCGATGCAGCATCGGAATCGTGGATCAATTACGTCGAGAGGCTGGAGGCATTCTTCGAAGCCAACGACGTGACTTGGGATTCCAAGAGAAAAAAAGTCTGGCGCCCTATCCTGTCTTCACTTTTTTTCCTTGCTTCTCTCAGTTGCGCCACAAATATTTTATTAAGATCGATTCTAATCTTAGTGCTGAACCCAGAGACCTACGCTCGTCGGCGGAGCTTGTTGGCACCGAGCAAGCCGAAGGATGAAACATACGAGACCATTGTCCGTGTCCTTATGCAACACCTTAGTCCCGAAACCTTCACCTTCATTTACGAAACCTTCAGATTCCAGGCCCGGGTGCAAAACAGCGGAGAAGGTGTGGCCTACTACCTAGTGGAACTGCGAAAGATTGCCGACTACTGTGGGTTCGGAAAGGAATCTTCGTGACCGTTTCGTCATTGGGCTGCGTGAGAAGGGGGTGCCGCGGCTACTGCTTGCTAAACCACGCAGTTTGACCTTGAAAGACGCGCTCGACACTGCCCTGGCCACAGAGTTCACTATGTCGAATGCTAGTCGCCTACCGGGATCAAGCGAAACGCCAGCCGCAACGGCGGCAACCGGCGTGAGCGTTTTGTGGCAGAAGAAGCGTCACCGTAACATGTATGTTACGCGAATCAGGCGGCTTATAAGGCCTGCAATGATATTCCTGTCATTACATTTCATTCATGCTCCCCATACACTCAAGTTCTGTGCAAATTTGGTGTATATATAAAGCCAGCCACACGGCCACAAAAGCACAAATGCGGAGGCAGCTAGATCATGGTTTACGTGAGCTGCGTGTCACGATTTTCATGTTGTGAGCTGTCAGTTATGTTCGTTATACGCAAATGTCATGCTGCGCAAATTTTGCTATATCTCAAGTTAGCGAAACACTACGACAGCAGCTACGGCTACGAAAGACGGTGGTAATAAGCCGGCTCGTCGGGCTAATAATGCGTCGAATACCACCACGCGGCAGGAGACGCAGAGGGGTCACTCCACGCGCCGCAGTTTTCAAAAGAATAAAAAATATCTGAGCGTTGGAATGTGCATAGTCGACACTTCCAGGGCGCTGCTCAAACACAAAGAAGTATCACTTGTGACAGCTGTTAGATCGCGATCGTCCTGCGTATACCTGTGCGTTCTTTTCGAACGTCCTTTGTGTTTGAGCAGAGCACTGCAAGTGTCGAGCTGCGACTGTTCTTAGTTCGCGCTCGTCCTGTGTCTGCGAAACGGCTGTTTGGCCTAGTTGGAAATGGTTCATCATTTAAGAAGCGCAAAATGACACGTGGACGAAGCATAGACACACACAGGACAAGCGCTTTCTAACAACTGATTTTATTATCGAAACAACTCAGACTTTTAATCCATACGGAACTGCGCAAATTACATCTGCTAATGCCTTAGCGCACATCGCTAAAACAACATAAAAACAACATAAAAAGACGTTCACAAAAAAGCAGAAAGCAGTTGTAGTCATCCTTCAATAGCCCTATCAGACAAAGAGATACAACTGCTTTCTGCTTTTTTGTGAACGTCTTTTTATGTTGTTTTAAATGCGAAGCATTTCTTAGCGAACCTCTGGCACTTTGAGCGTTTCTATCTACGTATCTATCTATCTATCTATCTATCTATCTAGCCGCCTACGTCTGGGTGCTCTCACGGTCGCCTCCTTAACTTGGTGTAGACAAAAATCGGCATGGGAGGGTAAGAAGATTTGACGAATATGATTGTTGGGTCATGACATGAATAACGTGAAAATCCTGTCGCGTACGTCGACAAACCCTTTCCACTAGACACGTGTGGCACATACCCGTTTGCCACGGGCCGCGGTGTACGGGTATGCGCCACAGGTGATTGACAGTTTATATCTACCCAGGAGCGGCGAGAACAGACATTGGTAACTTAAATGCTAGAGCGTTAAGGAAAACCAACATCGGCAGCATTGACTCGATGAATGGAAAAAATGAAAATTAGGATCCCAGCACGAATCGAACCCAAGCATTCTGCGTTGCAATCAGGTATTCTGCCACTGAGCCACGCCAGGTCTATAAAATGGTTTGGAAAAACAGCCTACGCAGGCGTAATAGCGGTGCAACGTCAATTGTGGTTGTGGTGCTTGCTATCTAATTTTACAAGAAAGCAATAAACACTGCATGATACTCCTACGGTATGTACTCCTACGATACAGGCGTCATATCAGATTAACGTCTGTGGTTCTAGTGTTGGGTCCGCTTTTATAGCAGTCTAATAAACATTATGTTTTTATTCCTATGATTCAGCAAGGTATATTGAAGCACTGCTCGACACCCGAGGAGTACATTAACGAAAGTTATATATGATATCCACATCACCGCACCGTAAAGTGCACTTCGTCCGCAGAACGACGCAGTGTCCCCTTCATTTCTTACGAGGCTGGGCGATGGCCTCGTGCTGTCCGAGGATGATGCCAGATTGATTGACAGCCGCTTTGTAGACTAGACTAGGTAGGCGACATACCTCCAGGTAGTCTTCGAATACGGCAAGCACCATCCACTGATGTTGGTCTACGTAGCACTATCCAGGCCTACCAGCCTCGACGGCCTATACCTCACCAAAGCGAAGGGTGGCTTCAGGTTGCGACATCTTACTGGCTCTATCGACAGACAGTTTGTCGACGAAATGACCGAGGCATCCACGAGATTCCAACAGCTCTACTATACCACACACCTCACTACACATGGACCCCTCGTCACCACCATCACGGCCGGATCCTATAACAAGTCATGACCAGCTGCTGGTGCTCAGTGATCACGGTGATGATGCCCTTGTTCAAGAACTGTCAAGAACGTCTGCCACACATGAACACTGGTTCGTGAAACGTGCGTGCGTTTCTGGTGTTGGTAATTCCCACGTTGTCATTGGCAGCGTTACCCAACCGCAAACAACTGGTTATACAACACATATGCGGCTCTTCAACATATATGTGTGCGTATAAAGTTTATACAAATCTTTAGCGTCATTTTGTAACGTGTCGCTCAATAAAAAAAGTTACGCCAGTCACCTTCCCGCCACATGCTTCGCATAACATGACTCCCACGGTACGTGGGATCTGCCGAATTTTTATGTTGTTTTAGCGATGTGCGCTAAGGCATTAGCAGATGTGATTTGCGCAGTTCCGTATGGAATAAAAGTCTGAGTTGTTTCGATAATAAAATCAGTTGTTAGAAAGCGCTTGTCCTGTGTGTGTCTATGCTTCGTCCCCGTGTCATTTTGCGCTTCTTAAATGACGTCCTGTGTCTGTTCTTTTCGTGCGTCCTTCTATGTGTTTGAGCAGAGCGCTGCAAGTTCCGAGCTGCTTGCTGTTCTTCGTGTAATATCCCAATTTCTTGCTATCGCATTGAATGCTTCGCCCTTGCGGCGAAACTGACTTTTTTTGCTCTACACCTCCCAATTATGCTCGCTAATCCGTGACGAAGGCCGCAGCGATCACATCACAGAGCAGACGCTCCATTTGGAAAAAAATTCCCGTGCCCTTCTCGTGCGCCTGACCAGTCCTTTTCGCCCGCACAGTGACGTGCGGGCGAAAACGCTCTAGAAGTTGCTGCCGCGAGAGGTGCTGGCGTCGCAAATATACAGTGATTCTAGAGCAGCCATTCGGGCTTTCACTGTTGGCGCTGAGTGCAAAGAGCCCAGAGACATACTGGGTCATAAGTCGTTTACAACTCATACCATTACATGGGTCCCTGCTCAAACGGGATGCAAGGGAGAAGGGATTAGTAATCTATATGAGTTGGCCCACCCCAGGTTAGCAGGTTAGCTGTCCACGGCCATGGAGGACATCTGGGTCAGCCTACACGATTTGTAAATAGGGATAAACCAACTACTTACAACGAAATTACTTAGCTTTTGGCAAGGGGGAGAGAGTATTTTCTCCTCCAGAGAGGAATTAAAACAATGCGCAAGCGATGACATTCGACATTGCTTCAAAGGGAAGCGTATCCTAACCCAGTCGTCCTCTAAAAGCTTTATCCTGATGTTTACTTAACTCATGTATCAAATGTGGCGGTTCAGCCACCTCACATCACATGCTCTGGGAATACTCTTCGACACGTGGCCCTTATACCGCATCGACCAGCAAGTGGGGCTCCGCTCTGAGGAGTCTGGACATGCAGGCACAACATTGCGCTGTCCAGAGGAGCCACAACGCGGCGGTTGGTTTCGACCCACCGTGTCCTACGGCGCACGCCTCCGGAGCCGCTTCCCAAAGCCGCTTTCTTTGGGAAGAAAGGGCACCGCTTCTTTTTGAGTGGCGTACGTGCAGTTCGGAAAGGGAGGGGGGAATTCGTCGAATTGTGATTGAGTGTCACGGCGAAGTCAGATTCTGACGCCCGACATGGAACACAGTATACGTGTACTTTTAAAAGGCGCAGCGGTGCAAAGCAGTTTGCTTATTTTCTCATCGGATCAGTTTAAGTAGAGCTAATCGTCCCAAGAGCATTTTGGCTACGGTTCATGTAAACAGATCTAGGCGGTACTCAACCTGTGTCGCGTATGCATGCGTGGCTCCCATTACACATGCGTACAGTATCAAGGAGATATGAACACTATTGTGAATAGCTTTCTCGGTGGTATACAAAGAAACGCGCTTGTTTGCACCAAAGAAATCTACGCACACCTCCATATCACGCTTCCACATCGCCGTCTAAGTGTATATATATATAGTACAACTCGATACTTGGGACTCGAAGGGGATCACGAAATAGTTCGGTATATGCATAATTACATATGATATATACACACACCTGTAATATTCACACATCCCGGACAGGCCCGCTATACATCTGACTCCTAAAGCTGCTACGACGCCGTTAAAGTTTACCCCTTATTATTTTTCATCAACCCCTTCCCGGTAACGAACGGCTACAACTTCACAGCATGGCGTTTGGTTTCTTCGCATTGCGCCACTCTGTAGCGGTGAAGCTTAAGAAGGCAAATCCCTCATTATGGAGCGCACTCAGCATTAGCGGGTGCTTACACTGGAACACCACTGATAGGCCACACACAATCCATGCAAACTGACCGCACAGTACACAATGACGTCGTAATTGAGACTGTTGGTATTCTTAGCAATCTCAGTCAGCGAGGTAACACAACAAAGCAGAACTCAGGCGCACAAGACCTTTGAAGAACTCACAGCTTCGCCGCAACGGCGAAGCAATGAATGTGATAGCAACAAACTAGAATGTAACGCAAAGAATGGCAAGCAGCTCAAAACTTACAGCGCGCTGCTCAAGCACGAATGACGCATGAAAATAGCACACACAAGACAAGCGCGAACTAACAAGTGTCAAAGCTCGACACTTAAAGCGCACTGCTCAAACTCAAAGAAGGACGCAAAAAACGAACGCACAGGTATACACAGGAGGAGCACGAACTAACTGCCACAGTCGTGACGTCTTTGTGTTTGAGCAGCGCGCTCCCTTCGCAAAGGCAGCCGCTGCAGCGAGCAAGGTGACCTACGTGTGCTCTTTAACTACAATTTTGCGGCGAAAGCACAAGACGTACAAACCGCTTCCAACACGAGGTAAGCGCGCGCGCACGGGAAAACACGCCCTTTAGGGCAAAGTACAGCTGGTAGAGGTAGCAGACATTTAAAGCGTGCGACATTTAAAGCGACATTTAAAGCGTGCCCTTCGCGCCATCTCGCTGGCGATCAAGAGATCACGCTGAAGCACTTCCGAACTCGGCGTACCGCCAGCGGTAAATGGTGTATATAAACAGCTCGTCGTTACTATGCTGAACGACCTACTCTCCGTGGCTTAGTTGTCTAACGCCGCGAGCTGCGGAGCGAAGGGTCACCCGTTCGAATGCGCGCCTCGGAAAATTTTAGGGGCGAGGCACCCTAAGACCGAGGCTTGCCGTCCGTCTGGCGTCCGTGCACGCGGCACAGCACCGTGTAAAATCGAAACATCAGGTTTAGCAATAGACTAATATCATCACAGTCGTTATGGAACAACATAAAACACCTACAAGCACAAACCCTTTATACTAGTCGCTGACTTCAACATACACATTATGGACCTTAGGACCTAGCTTTGCCGTCGACTCTCACTGTCAGCTGTCACGGTGTATAGAAAACCGTTGCTATAATCGAAACCTATATGTGTATGTGAATAAAAAAAGGTTTACAATAGACGAACATCAATCATAATTGTGACAGAAGAATATAAAAAATCACAGCATATCCACGGAGTGAATGTTGATGAGTGGGCGAAGCTGCGGAGGTTCATCGGTAAACCGTGAATCTTCCGTGAATTCTGCCCAGTACATCATCACCGACGTGAGATCGGGCGCGTTTATACTAAAGGTTCGGTGAGAGTTATGACGACTTGCAGCTCACTTTAATTTTACATGTACGCTGTGAATTTTCATTGTTTAGAAAACCATTGCTTTAGAAAACTTCTGGCGTCTTTCGTTAAGCAGCTGGCGTCTTTTCGTTTTGCTTTAGAAACATCTGGCGTTCTTTCGTTTTGCTTTTAGAAAACATCTGGCGTCTTTCGTTGGTTTATTTCATCAATCAACGACGTTTTGAACAAAATTTTTATTGTTTAATCACGCACAGGAGAAATCTCACCAGGCACTACCTTGGAGGTAAACAATGGCTGCTAATGGGAATGAGAGACAGAAGAAGTCGGCTTTTAGCTGACACTTACACTTCTATTTCTACTAACGTTTCCTACTGGAACATGCCAATGGCTGCTAATGGGGAATGAGAGACAGAAGAATTCGGCTTTTAGTTAACGCGCACGCTGCGAATTTTTTATTGTTCAACAACGCACAGGAAAAATCTCCCACCGGCACCACCTTGGAGGTCAAGATCTGGTACTAGCGTTACGACTGGTTACGCACTACGACTACGAGGGACGAACGGGTGCCGCTTTAAGGAGCTTCGCCCCTAAAAACCTGCAAGCACAAACCCTTTATACTATGCGGCGACTTCAGCGTAGACATTACGGACCTTAGGACCTAGCTTTGTCGTCGACTCTATGTCACTTTATGTCACTCAATTTAAATTATATGGAGCAACGCTCGGGTAACGTACGGCTACTCACACATTTGATACCCAGAGCTTCGTCCACTCGTCATGATTCACTTCGTGGGGATGCGGCTTTTTTCTGGATTATTTATTTATTCTGTGGCGGCTTATATATATATATATATATATATATATATATATATATATATATATATATATATATATATATATATATATATATATATATATATATATACACATTGTAACGAAAGAGATAACGCCTGTTTCTGGGCCGGCTCCTCTATTCTGCACGTCGTTTGCCATTTCCTCGCGCTGGCCGAGCGCGAGAGCCCAAGCTCTGTTGCCGCTTTTTGTAATTACACTCGGCCATGACTGCGAGCGCGCGGAGCTGCCGAATTGTCTCTGTAGGGCGGCACTGGCTGTGCCGTGGTGGTCGGTCATGTGTGCACCGCGACTTGTCCTGCTGAACAGCCAAACATTCTGGTGGACTACTCTGGCTGTATCGGCGTGGTCTTTGCAGGTCTCGTACACGCTGGGAGTTAACGTGGTAAGCTGCAGAATATGGCGCCAGCAGGTCGCTCTGGCTGACGCGGAGTGGACGCATCAGTTGCTGGTCGTCGTGACGACTATCCAGTCGCAGTTGGGAGCACAGGCAGAAAATTCTGAATGTAGTACGGTCACTGATCGGGGACGTCTGCGCTGTTCGCGATGCGTCAAGGGGCGACTGGACGTCTCGCTTAACATCTGCGGCAACGCAGGGCCCAGTTCACGCACTGTCTTGATAGGCAAGTCGTGCTCTGGCGGTATTTCTGATGTACTGGTACTCGCGCTGGTACTTCTTAAATCGCCGCGTGCCGGCAAGCTGTCCTCGTCAGAAGCCGTGTCATCAGCTGTGAACATGGGCTGCACAGGCTGGTCTTCGGCCTCAGGCGAGGTGGTCACTTGCGCTTCTTTGAGGGTGACGGTGCTTCGCAAGTGGCGAGCGCCCGCACACCCGGCCATTGACTGGTGTGATGTCAGGTGATGATGTGGCTCCTGACTGTGAGCCAAACCGGGAGTGGTGGCTAGGGCTTCGTTTCCGGCTGGTGGTGAGGGGGGTGCCTTCGTCACACACTAGGCCAATGCCTCCAGGCACTCTAGCACTGGCCAGCGTGGAGGCCGGCTTGCCGGCTGCTGTGGCTTGGAGACGGTCTTGGTCTCTGTCAAGGATCGTTGTGGGGCAGGTATCGACGCGGAGTCTCACACCTGTGGCGAGGAGTACACCTTGCGACTAGTGTCGATGACTGCCGCAGGGCACTCCGCGAAGCTGTCCGTGGAACAGCTACAGGAGACAGCTGTAGCAGGGGCGCGCTGCGCCTCGCGAGCCCGAGCTCCACCGTCGAGATGGTGTGCCTCACAGCCCCCATCCGCGGCAGAGAATGTTTCTGAGAGACTTGTGAGTCTGGCACATCATTCAGGCCATGATTGCTCCCTGATGCCTTCGTAGGCATGCCACGCCTTGGCAGCCCCGCAAAGGTGGTCGATGGCCACCAGCCATTTTCGATGGTCTGGCCAGGCATGGAGGGTGCCGAGATAATTCATGGTGTCGATCCACAGAAAAACGTCGTCCTGGAAGCCGCGGAACTCCGGTGCTGACCACATAGCCAACGATGATAAAGCGGCAGGCGCGAAACTGGAGTTTAACGACGCCATGCGGTTGAGCTGGCGTGATAGTTCCGTCAGTACATGCAAGAGCTCCGTGCCGTTGTCGGCGGGAGCACCCGACGAGCCAGGCATCGCGGCTGTGGAGTATGCAGTGGTCCCGGTGCTCATGGCGGTGGGATCCATGGCTAAGGACGCGTGGATAGCGTCCCTTGACGTGAACTGGCGTCACGGCGTCGGTGAATTGGTGTGGAGCCACCGAGGAAGCATATAGCCGCCTTCCCCGAACGGTGGTTGCAGCGGCGGCAGGTGAGCAGGTGCCGAGGAGGCCTGGACGCCGTTCTCAAGTCGCGCTTACTGCGGCTGCACGTTGGCGGGTTCCATGAACGAGGAATCGTGTAAGCTTACGGTTTGATGGTCGTATACTGCGCCATTGCAACGAAGAGAAAAGAGACAATGCCATTTCCTGGGCCAGCTGTTCTATTCTGTACTTCGTGTAGTGAACAATACAGATGACGACAAAGCAGCCTAGAAAGCAAGCCACAGCGTTAGTGGTAGCTACGCGACCCGAGCTTGCGCTTGCTTGGATTTTGGACCCTCGACGTTCCTCGTCGTTCCTTCACGTTTGTACGTGAACAAACCACGCGACATGTGCCGGCAGCAAGCCTCTCCTCTCCCTCCCTCCTCTCCCTCGAACGCGGGCGGTGTGTATATAAGCGGCGGAGCGCGCGTTCGGAATTCAGTGAAGGGCGTCTTTACTTGGCTTTCGCTTGACTTGACGCTTTGCTTGACTCGAGTAGATGCGATGGAAGCAACGGTACCTTCAATCAGCGTCCCACCACTCGTTGAAGGCAACGTTACGCCACCCTCACCGTCGTCGGCGTCAACAACAGCAAGCAATGCAGAAGACAAGGCTGCGAAGAGACGAGCATACGACGCTGAACGCAAGCGTTTGAAGCGAGCTGCGGACCCGGAACTTCATGCACGCTGGAGCCGTTCAAGTCGTACTTGGTGTGCGCATCGTGTAACAATTAAGCATTCCCAAACCATACCCAATTACGCAACATTCACGCGATACCCCCACCACACTGCGACGCATTTACCCGAGTTCCCCCCGTGGGAAGATGCGGACGATTTTTTTTTCTTTTTCTCGCGCTGGCCGAGCGCGCGTGCCCAAGCTCTGTTGCCGCTGTTTCTCATTACAATATATATATATATATATATATATATATATATATATATATATATATTTATATATATATATATATATATATTATTTTTTTTTTATTTAGAAATACTGCAGGCCAATACTTTGGCCCAAGCAGGAGGGGCATTACAGAAAGAGAAAAAACAAACAAGCAAAAAAGAAACGAAAATACAACATGCGTAAACAATGCCATATGAAATGTACATAGTGCGTAAAAAGAAACAGCAATCTCACCTCGACATCACTAACATTCACAAGAAAAATGGTTTGTCAAGGCAGCCATGAAATCGTTCGATTGAAATACATGAATAGGAAGAGAATTCCACTCGCTCACCGTTCGAGGAAAGAAACCGTACTTGTGGGCGTTTCTTCGCGCGAAAATCGGCGCAAGCAAATGTTCGTGAGTGTGTCTTGTTTTTCTCGTAGTAGGCCTACATACCGAAGAGGGCAAAACCATATTATTTTTCGCAGCAAGTGTATTGTGTAGTAGTACCAGACGATTAATTTTTCTGCGTGTTTGTAGTGTCTGTATACTGTTTTGTGACATTAATGAGGATGGGGAGTCTTTCCTGGCATATTTTCCGTATATAAACCTCACAGCTTTTCTCTGGACTCGCTCAAGTTTCAAAATGTCATTTTTAGTATGTGGGTCCCAGATTTCAGCAGCATATTCTAATTTTGATCTTACGATTGCATTATAAGCTAACATTTTAGTTCTTATAGGCGCGTGTTTAAGCTTCCTCTTTACGAACCAGAGCTTCTTTAAGGCGGTTGAGCAGATATCTGAAATATGTGTTTTCCATGTTAGTTTATTGGTAAGAGTAACGCCAAGATACTTATATATTTCGACTTCGGCTACAGTTCTGTTTTCAAGCTGATAATGAAATTCACTGGGAGACTTTTTTCTTGTTACGCGCAAAAGTACGGTTTTCTCCGCATTTAGCTGCATTCCCCAATTCAAGCACCACTCAGAAATTGCTACATCTCTGCAACTCTTCATGATCATCATGTGACACTATTTCCTTATATATAACACTATCATCCGCATATAACCGAATGGACACATTTGCAGGGATAACATCTATTATATCATTAACATAAATTAAAAACAATAATGGCCCTAGCACACTGCCCTGAGGAACTCCTCATATATATATATATATATATATATATATATATATATATATATATATATATATATATATATATATATATATACACAGCGATATCAATTTACGTTTCGCTCGGGGTCCAGGCACCATCAGAATGAAATATGTAGCAACAGTGCGGTTAATATACATGCTCGTATCAAGCAGAGTAAAGATATCTTAACACAAAATGATGTACAAACGTGTCGTGATAGAAGAAAATGCTGAAAGAAAGTGGCGACACTGAAAAATATACACATATGGAAATGTACAAGTAAGTTAGCAAAAAGAAAAACAAAGCTGATAAGGAGATAAGTTAAAAGCAATAATAAACACAAAAAAACACGAAATATTCGCAGCTCGATCTGTCGTGCAAGTACACTCCACTTTTCTAGATGGTTAGATGGTTTAAAGAGACAAACAACTCAATTTGCCAGCGCATTCGTTTAAACCAGACGCGATGGTGTCGAATTTGTGATTCACAAACGATTCCCGGGCTTCCCGGTCATAATTTGAGAGAAATCGAGACTCAAGTAACGTCACATTAAGGTTATTAAAAGATTGACCGAGGAGATGCACATGTTTTGAAGTGGGCAGGTTCGGCAACGTGTTAGCGTGGGATTTATGATAGTTAAATCGTACTTGACATCACTATTCCAAAAAGCTCTCTACTGGTTATACTTGATGTAGCGTCCCTGTATACTAACATTCCGCACACTGACGGCATTGGGGCTGTCGTCGAATCCTACGAAGAAATGTCGGCCGAGAAACCTGTTGACAGCAGCACATTAGCGACATTACTCAAGCTTGTTTTAGATCTCAACAATTTTGAATTTGATGGGACACACTACAATCAAATTAGTGGAACGTCTATGGGTACACGCATTGGTACAAAATACGCAAACATTTTTATGGGCCACCTAGAAAACAAATGTTTGTTAAACCGGACACTTAAATCATTCTATTACAAACGCTTCATTGATGGTTGAGCTGTGAATATTCCGTGTTCTTTGTGCTTATTATTGCTTTCCCCTTATCTCCTTATCGGCTTTGTTTTTCTTTTTTCTTACTTACTTGTACATTTCCATATGTGCATATTTTTCAGTGTCGCCAGCCTATCAGATGTATCAACCATTGTCTTTAGCTGCTCATGCAGCATTTTCTTCTATCACGACACGTTTGTACATCATGTTGTGTTAGCATATCTTCACTCCGCTTGATATGGGCATGTATATTCACTGCACTGTTGCTACATATTTCCTTCTGATGAAGCTCGGACCCCGAGAGAAACGCAAATAAAAAATTGCTTCGCACACGTGTCTGTTTGCTGTTTCTGTGAATATTTCACCGGACCTAGAAACCCTTTGTTGTCATGGTATATATATATATATATATATATATATATATATATATATATATATATATATATATATATATATATATATACCGGGTGTCCCAGCCGTCTTTACCCAAGGGTTAAAAATACAATCTTAGAGGCAGGCGAGTGAAATCATTTGCAAATTGCTGACAGCCATCTTGGCCACTACAGATAATTTTTGTTTGGTAATTAACTAATTTGTTAATTAGGATTAGTTAACTAAATTGCTAAATATTGACTTTAGGCAAGAAATGCGACTTGCAAAGTTCGAGAGAGTCTTCAGAAGCCCCAAGTGCATTATTTGCGATAAAGAAAGTCTCACGTACGCCATTTTTTCCAAGGTGCAAAGAGAGCCCGCGAAATACAAAAAGAACCACGTGACTAGCGCATTCGCGCGCCGTGAAAATGCTGCTTTAGGCCGTGGTTTGACCCAACGAAATCAGCTGCGGCCGGGACTCGCCGGCTCCAGCGGTAGGCCGATAAGTGGGCGATGGTTTCTTGGGCCGTTGCCAACCAGTTGGCGCGCGTGACGATGCAAGTTGTAGCGAGCGCGGGCCAAGAAACCATCGTTAAGTTATCGGCCTACCGCTGCAACGGAGACGGCGAGTCGCGGCCTCAGCTGATTACAATATATATATATATATATATATATATATATATATATATATATATATATATATATATATATATATATATATAAACCAGACGAGAGTGTCATATAATTGCTGTCGCAATAAAAAGACACGCTGTCGCGTGCCTGCAACTCCTACGTTTCACCTGCCTCTTGTCAAATTGACTAGGGAATTTCCGGGTAGCTCAGTAGCACAGGGCAGCCAACGTAAAACATGCTTTCACTGCTAACATTGGGCGATGTTTTGGTGGCTTTTTAGTGTAGTGCCGAATAAGCGCCCAGGTGATGCAGTTTTGGCCACGCAGTCGGCATCATCCTTACAGTTGATGTACAACTCTAATGTTCTGCGCTGCCGTTTTGGCAGAGCCTACCGGAACAAGCGGAATCGCAAGAACTAAAGCCTACCTCGCCAGTGCCTCACCGCGCCTCTTTGATGCGAGCGACACGCAGAGCAAGCTTTGCTCGGTCGTTGCGCCGATTACGCAGTCACTGACGTCGTGCTACGTTGCCGACGTGGTCACGACAAAGGGCTATGCTTATCCCTCTCCGCTGCCCAGAAGGGTGGGAAGGCCGAGCGAGAAACCGAAGCCAGCCAAAGCGGGTTGTTTATCCCCTAACTTCCTTATTACATCACTTATTCGCAAAATTCTTGCGGCAGCATGTTTAGGTCGCACAAACGCGCAGCAATCTCTCCAGTGCAAATTTTGACCGCGAGTTTGTTTACGTGCCCTTTGACCCCACGAAGCCGTTGTGAGAAGCACGTAGATTTTCATCTTTGCATCCACTACCAAGCTCTCCCCCCTAATGCACAACTCTGCGTACGCCTATGCTTGGCGGCGCGGCGCATTCCAGCGTGCTAGAGTTGCTGTATATCCTACCTTTAGGTAGCAGAGCTGCGCGTCTGGCTTGCAAGCGCCGCTGGCACATTGCGGAAAAGCTGACGCTCGGTCAAATTTTTGTATTGCTCGACGCCGCCGGTGCAGTGAACTAAATTAACACTGGTCATCGACAGTCATTGTTTATCGCCGGTCTTCGACATGCCACCAATGTCAATCGGCGACACGGTAGGCATGTCGCCTGCAAAAACGGAGCAACCTGTGGTTGCTAGCCAGACCTATTCGCGACTAGGGTAACATATACGGTGACACTACCGCGTGCCGCTTCTCCCGCGAACATAGCTCGTCCGTTCTCTTTTCGGAGCGCCCGAAGCGATGTAATAAACTTGCTCTCTGCCGTCTCGCATGATCAGCCTAGTTCGAGCTGCAGTCTGCTCAAGTTCGCCGTCAATCTAATAGAGGCAAATAAGGTCGAACGTTTCTGTCGACATTTTTGTCCTCTTGTACACTTGCATTAGCTGCCGGCAGGTGGCGCCATTTGCAGAGCAGCAAGCGAGCAAGTATCACGCGGACTATATATAAATACGACGTGCCATTCAGGCACCACTTTAGATTTTCAATAAAGGTGGTGGTGGGAAATATTACAGAGTTTACATACTGGCTCGTAATTTGAAGCCATGGACATTACGCGTATGCAGCGGCAAGAATCACGCTTATAAAATACGCAACCACTTATTTTCTGACGTCTTTCGCAGGTGAACTTCATACTGTTCCTGAACATTACACGTGTGTTGTTCGCCAAACTGTTCGCATCGCAAACGCCACAAGCAAGGAAATACCGGTACAGGTAAGAGCACTTGGCAATGCCGTACTTGAGTTTCTCTTGCTACTTTCATGTTCGACGTCCAGAGGTTTTACCGAGCAAATGCTCTTTGGCCCGGCGGACCCTTCGCATCATAATCGAATGAAAGAACGGTCATTACAGCCTGCAGATTCCTTCAATACCTTTACTGGTCACGAAACTTCCCCGTAACTCTATGGGGGAGCTTTGTGCGCTGCAAGCGGCGGCCACGGCGCTCCGTCCAGTCTGTTGGCATTGCGCAGGCGACAGCGAAGGCGGCTGTCGGTGTCGCTGCAAAATATCTTGGCGAGTCAGCGCGCAGTTTTCACCTTATGTCCTGTATTGTGCCCAGTGTGTTGTGCCCAAGGAGGTTTAAAAAAACTTCTGGAGTGGAGGTCCCCTATACGCGCCCACGCGAGCGGGTGAAGCCTGGGAAACCGGTTGGCAGCCATCTTGCTCCAGGCAAGAGGCAGCGCAGCTTGAGCGCGGACAGCGTAATTGTGAGCTTCCGCGGGGGCGTTTCAGCGTGAGAATTGGATAGTTAGTGTCACTTATTTGGCCAAATTTTTTTGTGGTCCTGCAAGATTGAAGGAGGCAGTTTTTTACACCATAATACATTGGCTGAAACGTGCCTGATAACACGTAGTATTCGCTTCCAGCATTCCCGAAATGAAGCACATGGTGGAGTTAATAAGTGGTACATAAAATTTTATTCATCCCCGGCTTTTATACAATTTCAAAAGAAAAAAGAAGAATATACAATGTGGTTTATACGTGAATCGATAAAGCAACAAATCCAAAATAACTGCAAAATGCAACATTACACACAGCCACGACACTAACCGCATGAAACACGCGCCCTTAAAAACTAAACACAGCAAACGCAAAGATACAAAAGCAAACTAGTTGACCAGTTTGCTGCAGCTTTTGTTTACGCATTATGCAGACAATCACGAAACTAACCATATGAATGACGCACCCTTAAAAAGTAAACACAGCAAAAGAAGAGATACGAAGGCAGATTAATTGACTAGATTGCTGCACCTCTTGTTTACGCTCGTCTACATTTTTTTTTATTGCGATAGCAATTATATGGACAGTCTCGGCTGAATTTTGCCGTCGCCGTCGCCGTCGCCGCCGTCATGCACCGTATATGTATAAGTATGTATATATATATATAAAAGCCCCAAAAAAAATAATTCAGAAAAATGCTTCCGAAGCGCGGAATCGAACCAGGGACCTCTTGCTCCGCAGCGAGTGGCGCTATCCACGACGCCACGAAACGCAGATCCTTCACGTAGCTAACGGCGAGCGTTATATACATACCCTTTACCGCTGCACGGACTCAGAGACGGCAGGCGATAATAAGCGCTTCTTCATTATCAGCGAGATGGCGCTAGCAGCGCGACGGGCGCATTTAAAAGTCGTCGTCGAGCTCGCTCGCTTCTTATATTTGCGCAGCGAGAACATTGCCCTTCCGTTGTCTGCTCGCGCGGTTTTCTCGCGGTGAGGGGAAGAGGAATGTTTCACGCTTTCACCGTGATGTCCGCGCTCATGTTACCGAGTGTACGAAAGTCACTCGAGCTGAAGGGACGCCGCTAAACGAACAAACAGAAGATGCGCGCGAACTATCAAGTGTCACAGCTCGACAGTTGAAGCACGCTAGTTTCCTTCGCTGCTTCGGCCGCCTTTGCAACAGGAACGCTGTTCAAACTGAGTATCCATTGGCGAGCCTCACTTCGTATGGCATTAATTTCTTGCTATCGCATTCATTGCTTCGCCCTTGCGGCGAAACTGTGACTTTTTTAAATAACAGTCCTTAATTGTCAGCCGCGTTCTTACTCCGCTCTGGGAGTTTTAAATGCGAGGCATTTCTTAACGAACCTTTGGCACATTCAGCGTTTTTATCTACGAATCTATCTACCTAGCCACCTACGCCGGGGTGCTCTCATGATCGCCTCCTCAACTTGGTGTAGACCAAAATCGTCATGGGAGGATGGGAGGGTAAGAGGACTTGACGAATATGGCTGTCGTACCATGACATGAATAACGGGAAAATTCTGTCGCGTATGTCATCAAACCCTTTCCTCCAGACACGTGTGGCACATAGCCGTTTACCACTGGCCGCAGTGTACGGTTATGCGCCACATGTGATTGACAGTTTATATCTACCCAGGAACGGTGAAAACAGACATTAGTAATTTAAATGCGAGAGCGTTAGGAAAAACCGACATCGGCAGCGTTGACCCGACGAATGGAAAGAATAAATATTAGGATCACAGCAGGAACCGAACCCAAGCATTCTGCATGGCAATGAAGTATTCTACCACAGAGGCACGTCGGGTATATAGACTGGTTTGGAAAAACAGCCTATGCAGGCGTAATTTCGGTGCAACGTCAAGTGTGGTTGTGGTGCTGACTATCTAATTTTGCAAGAAAGCTATGCACAGTACGTATTTACTCCTATGATACAGGCGTCATATCAGATTAACGTCTGCGGTTCCAGTGTTGGCTCCGCTTTTATAGCAGTGTAATAAACTTTACCTTTGTATTCCTATGTTTCAGCAAGGCATATTGAAGCAATGCTCGACCCAGAGGAATACATTAACGAAAGTTACGTATGATATCCAGATGGTTGCACCATAATGTGCACTTAGTTTCGATAATACTGACGTATGTACTCTAACGTGAGGGCTGGCGTTACGTTGCACCACAAAGTTACCCTTTAAACGCCAGTGTTATCGACGTGCGTGGTAAGCCCACGATGTGGACACAGCTACTACGCTTGCAAAAACACGTTGATCCACCTCGTAACGCTTGGCTCAAAGCCATAAAAAACAGCATAGAAGTACTCGCTGACTGCTTCGCATGAAACAGATTGCCACAACGCGTGGGATCTGCCGAATTTTCTTCCGGTTGATTTCTTTTGAAATGTGGTGAAGCCTGATTTTACAGCGAAAGCTGTTATCAGATCACAACGGCTGTGTGGTGGTTGTCCGCTGCCGCCGCTGGTGTCCGTAACTACTATCGCGCGAAATAAGAAAACATGAAATAAATAAACAGGCTCATATGGGATTTGAATCCGGGTCCTCTCCATGGCAGCCGAGTATTCTACCACAGAGCCACGCTAGTGACTGGAACTCCTTTGCGAAAACATCCTTACGGGCGTCATGTCGGGCAAGGAATTGCGTTAAATGGGTAATATAGCGTGTCAGAAGAGTAAAATAACGACCAGGCGCCACATAATGCTAATTGCGCAACGAGTGACCGGATCGTTAATTGCTTCAAGTCCATTACAAAAGCCTCAGCCATAATTCTTAATCCAGCAACCAAACGCAGCATCAACAAAGTTCACATAAAGCCTTACAGATGTGTAGCGGGTACCTCGCTTATCCGCAGAAAGACGAATAATGGCATAGTGATTGCTTCCCTACTTCACAAAAATTATGATTTGCGGCGTAGTGGGTACCTTGCAAGTGTACTTGTATTAGTTTCCCCAAGAGAGTTTAGAACGGGCTCTAGAAAGGCCGCTCTTCCAGCTTTCGCTGTGACTGTGCTGTGTGCAGGCCCGGCGTTTTTTATGCAGAGCTTGGCAATCTTCGACAAATTGTAAATGTGGTTATCGAGTGGATCGCAGTCCAACAAGTGAGACATCCACAACACTCGCTTGTCACCAAAGGAGCAGAGAAATTCGCCATCTGCGGAACTTCCGCGCGGGCTCAAGCGACGACCCACACGTTTTCTGCCTGGAGCAATATGGCGGTCGTCGGCTTGAGCGGCGGCGCGCCGCCTCCACTGCAGAAGTTTTTTTTCAACCTCCTTGGTTGTGCCTGAGGGTCGGAAAGGATGCCGCGTACTTGCTCCATACCCTGGATTCGATCAGGATACAAGGGAAATGACGAAAAGGTCTCGTGCTCTGGCTGCCAAGAGACAGCGAACGGCGGGAAATGTGCAAGTACGCCATACCACGACGAGAAACCGGTGGTTTCACATTTCACTCCCCGCACGTGCGTGTCTGCGAAAAGCACTTCGATGAGAGTGACATTGTTCGCGTGTACCAATGGCTACTCGGAGGTGGTGTTGTGACGTCTCAGCGCGATCTTCCGAAACTTTTGCGGAGGCTGTGCCGAGGATTTTCGACGACCTCCTAGCGCATTTGTCTAGCGTAAAAACGTCTAGAGCTCGCGCGCCTACACAACAAAAACGTAAAAGATACACATAAGGTATGTGCTGTGCATATGTATCAGAGCAAACATCTGACCTAAATTAAAATATTTGGTTCCGAGTGCCGGTATCATAAGGTTTGAATTTGTTGAAGCAATAAAAAATTTCTAACCGTCGTGCAAAACAAGCCTGGTTCTGACACGCTAACAGTAGACCTAATAACACCTGATGAAGACCGCGACGCTTACGAATGCCGGAAACAAAGAAAAAATAATTTAGTGCAAGTCGCAACTGAAGAGCGGAATAAACTCACAGGGTCACTTAAGCATTCGCCTTAGACTAATCGAACGGTTAAGGACAACTTCTTTTTCTTCAGTCGACGTATTGATCCTCCCCCGCCCTCCTCCGAAAGCTGTCTGCACCTAAGGTGATCTTGCACTGCCTCCAGGATAGGAGGCATTGCAAGGTCTCTGCACCTCGCCTGTTTTTGCACTGCCTCCGTGATGGGCCCAACGATCACGGAAGCAATGCAAAGCAACGATGTCATGTGATGACTTCATCGTGTGACGCCACGTTACGTGACGTCATGAAGACATCACAAATTTTGGCGATCTGTTACGTCATATGGTGACGTCATCTCGTGATGATGGTTCTTTGCATTACTCGTGTTGACGTCCCGACGCGGGGCGCCGCCGGCGCCGACGGTCAATTTTCGCGCTTGATGAGGCATATAACGCATCCGCCTTAACAACAGCAAATGAGCACTGCGAAGACTACACAGTATGGCATGAGCGACCGAACTTTAAACGCGGCACGGTGCCGTAGTGATAAACCAACGCAAAAGAAAATACAAACCAGGGAAAAGCCCATATCAAGTATTTCTTGGCGCTCCTCAATTACTAATTCAAAGCACTGATTCATTCAAAGTGACTGTTGGTTCGATAAATACGAGGCTACTTTAAGATATATATCTTCGTATCATGACAAACACCAGCTGTATAGACTGAAAGGTTTTATATGCGCGTTCAAGAGTTGCAGCCACTGTACTTCCGCGACACATTAAGATCCGCCAGAGCCCTTGAAGGACTCTGAATCATCCGCAGATTTCCACTAGATGCGTTAAGAAAACGGAAGAAACATGTTTTTGTAGCGGTAGTATATCGCACAGCGGAGGCAGCATGCGTTTGTCGCCGAGGTTTGTAACCGGGGGCACGACACCGGTTACAGAATAGAGCGTTTACCCTGTCTGCTCTTACAGGCTTTCCTGCTGCTCTATACTCCCGACGTGCTGCCTGATGCGGCCTTTCTTTGCGGCGACACCTCGTGCACCGTGGAAATGCCAGTTAATTCGACGCTACCGCCAAGAGTGGCTAATCATCCGTTCCTGCGCCAGCAACCATGGTCATCGACTGCCACTATCAACGCCACTATCTTCGTGGGAGGCACTGCATATAAGCATTTTCCTGGAGAGGCTTGCTTGGGGCATGACACCGGTTACAGAATGGAGCGTTTACCCTGGCTGCTCTTACAGGCTTTCCTGCTGCTCTATACTCCCGACGTGCTGCCTGATGCGGCCTTTCTTTGCGGCGACACCTCGTGCACCGTGGAAATGCCAGTTAATTCGACGCTACCGCCAAGAGTGGCTAATCATCCGTTCCTACGCCAGCAACCATGGTCATCGACTGCCACTATCAACGCCACTATCTTCGTGGGAGGCACTGCACATAAGCATTTACCTGGAGAGGCTTGCTTGGGGCACGACACCGGTTACAGAATAGAGCGTTTACCCTGTCTGCTCTTACAGGCTTTCCTGCTACTCTATACTCCCGACGTGCTGCCTGATGCGGCCTTTCTTTGCGGCGACACCTCGTGCACCGTGTAAATGCCAGTTAATTCGACGCTACCGCCAAGAGTGGCTAATCATCCGTTCCTACGCCAGCAACCATGGTCATCGACTGCCACTATCAACGCCACTATCTTCGTGGGAGGCACTGCACATAAGCATTTTCCTGGAGAGGCTTGCTTGGGGCACGACACCGGTTACAGAATGGAGCGTTTACCCTGTCTGCTCTTACAGGCTTTCCTGCTGCTCTATACTCCCGACGTGCTGCCTGATGCGGCCTTTCTTTGCGGCGACACCTCGTGCACTTTGGAAATGCCAGTTAATTCGACGCTACCGCCAAGAGTGGCTAATCATCCGTTCCTACGCCAGCAACCATGGTCATCGACTGCCACTATCAACGCCACTATCTTCGTGGGAGGCACTGCATATAAGCATTTTCCTGAAGAGGCTTGCTTGGGGCACGACACCGGTTACAGAATGGAGCATTTACCCTGTCTGCTCTTACAGGTTAGTTATGTAGACTGCTCTTGCTGTCCTCGCAGCAGCAATCGTTGCTTTCTTATGGCGTCGTGCCCCAGCGAACTGTTCATTATGTTTGAATGCTGTAAGAATTGGTTTCGCATGTATACTTGTAGCCTGCTTTTATTGCTAGCCGGAGACGTTGAATCTAATCCCCGTCCTAACACAAACGAAGTTCTAGCTACCGTCCTGGCCACTGTCCAGAGGATAGATTCAAGGCAAGAAGAAATACTGAATGATCTGCGCGCCCTTAAACTTTGGCAGATGTCTGTTGATGTCGAACTAAAGCAGATATCCTCCCGAATGCATGCAGTGGAAGTTGACGTCATGGCTTTAAAGCAAAGCCACGACAGTTCAATTACTTCCTTGTCTCAAATTTCTGGTGACAACATACGCGAAAAAATTAAGGAGATTGAATTACGATGCGAAGATGCAGAGAATAGGTCACGGCGTTCTAACCTGCTTTTCTTTGGCCTACCCGACGAACCGTCTGAATCCTGGTCCTCATCCGAACAGAAGGTTATTCAATTATGTTCGCAGAACCTGGGTATAACACTTCAATCTTCGCAAATTGAAAGAGCCCACAGGCTTGGCAGATACAACGCTGATAAGTGTAGACCGATCATCATAAAGTGCGCTTTCCTTAAAGACAAGCACAGCATCTTAGAAATGGGCCACAAACTGAAAGGCACGCATTTTGCCATCCGTGAGGATTTTTCTCCTCAAACACGGCTTGCCAGAAAAAAGCCATTGGAATTTGGAAAAGGTAAAAACGTACCTTTCAAGCTTTCAGTTGATAAACTGCGTATCGATAACGTTACTTACGTGTATGACGCTAACAATGACAAAATAACACATGCTTCGCGATAGCTCGCACGAAATACGGCTGCGCGCACACTTGCAAAGAATTTCCTGTCGCATGCTGATCCCATTCAGTACAAAAACTTCGCTTTATCATACACCAACATACGTAGTATTATTCCAAAGTGTACTGAGTTGTGCTCATATCTTGAAAACTGCAACTGTGATATCTTGCTGCTTACTGAAACTTGTCTTTACCCTAATATCACAGATAGTGAAGTTTTGCTTGATTCACCTGATTTCCACATTTACAGGAAAGATAGGATAGGTAGAGCTGGTGGGGGCGTACTTATTGCCATAAAAAGTCATATCACGTCTTTTGTGATTGATATTCCGTCACGGTTGGAAATTATTTGGGTGTGCTCCTCATCACATGCATCTAAAACAGTCTTCGGGGTCTGCTACAGGCCGCCTGATAGCTCAGACAGCTTTATCACTGATTTGCACGACAATTTGACGAATCTGCGCTCGAAATTTCCTAAAGCTGACGTCTTCCTCTTGGGGGATTTCAACTACCCTGAAATTGACTGGTCCAATCTAACTTCCCACTCACGCAGTTCCAGAGAATTTCTTGCTCTAACTCTTGATTTCTCTTTTGTTCAATTAATTGATCAACCCACGCGCCATCACAACATCTTTGACCTGCTTCTATCATCAGCTCCTGAAAAGGTTACGTCGACCTTATATCTAGATGGTCTCAGTGATCACCGCTTCATTCAGTTATCTATTAGTTTACCTACATCCAAGCGTCATGTTTCTCCAAGGCCCATACTTGATTATAAAAGAGGTGATTATCAATCCATAAATCAGAGTTTAGAAGACTTCTCTCGCTCATTTATGACCTCTTTCTTCAACCGCTCAGTCAATGAAAATTGGTGCCTTCATAAAGAAAAATTGTTGAGCCTGGTGCATCAATATATTCCTCGTTTGACTATTCGCGTAGACATATCTAAACCTTGGTATACTCGTACACTTCACACCCTTCGAAATAAAAAGAAGCGTCTTTTCAGAAAGAGAAAGTTATTGCAATCTTCGATGGCGTGGGCTAAGCATCGTGTTTCTCAAAAGGTTTACTGTCATGCAGTGCGTCAAGCGAAACACAAGTTCTTTTCGCATGACCTCCAGTCACTTTTAAAAAACGACCCCAAGAAATTCTGGAAATTAATCGCTCCCACGTGCTCTAACACCCGCATTATGATTTTAAATAGTGCTGGTGTTGCGGTCGCTCCTGAAATTTGTCCAGTCGTGTTCAATAATTACTTCACTTCAGTCTTTACGAAAGAAAACTACACTAATATGCCTATGCCACCTACATTTGAGTATCGTTTTATGGATCCTGTAGATGTTAAACCTGCAGGTATCTCATCCTTAATAACAAATCTCAAGACATCAACATGCTCGGGTGTCGACGGCATAAACTCAAAAATTTTAAAGCAGACTGTCGTCCCGTCTAGCACAATTCTCGGTTATATCTTTCCGCAATCATTACAAACTGGCGAGGTTCCATGTGATTGGAAAATTGCAAAGGTCATCCCGGTCTTCAAATCTGGGGACAAATGCCTGCCCAGTAATTATCGTCCCATATCCCTAATGAGCATACCATGTAAGCTACTTGAGCACATTATTTCTTCACATGTTGCATCACACTTTGAGCAAAACCAGTACTTTTTTTAAAAATCAGCACGGCTTCCGCAAGAGACTTTCCTGCGACACACAGCTTATTGAATTCACGCATGAGATATTTAACAATATGGATGAAAATTTACCAACAGACAGCATATTCATCGACTTTTCTAAGGCATTTGATCGTGTAGCGCATTGTCGATTAATAGCTAAAGTGTCATCTTTAAACTTAGATTCCCATACAGTCTCTCGGTTTAGAAACTTCCTGTGTTTTCGCAAACAGTGTACTGTAATTAATAACATGTCTTCCTCTCTCTCGGAGGTGACATCTGGCGTCCCACAGGGGAGTGTAATCGGGCCTTTGTTATTTTTAATTTTTATAAATGATCATCCCTCTGAAATTACGTCATCCATTCGCCTTTTTGCGGACTACTGCATAATCTACCGCAAAATCACTTCACCATCTGATCATATAGCTTTACAGCAAGATCTTGATCGTGTAACCACATGGTGCTCAGATTGGCTAATGACATTAAACGTAGATAAGTGTAATCAAATGACCTTCACTCGAAAGCGATCACTCTCAACATTTCAGTATTTCCTTGATGGTAGCCCTCTAAGACCAACGTCATCTTATAAGTATCTAGGCATCCATCTGACATCGAACCTTTCCTGGTCCAGTCATATCAACAAGATTACAGCTGACGCGTCTCGTACGCTTGGTTGCCTAAAACACAATCTTCGCGATGCCCCTCCTTGCACGCGCAAGCTCGCTTATCAAACACTTGTGCGTCCTAAACTCGAATACGCGTCTTCTATATGGTCACCTGAACAAGCATATCTATCCCGAAGCCTGGAATCGGTTCAAAACCGCGCTGCTCGCTTTATAGTCAGTAACTACAACAGGCATTCCAGCGTAACAAAAATCAAGCAGTCGCTCTCTCTTTCCTCCCTCGCCTCCCGCAGAAACATTTCACTTCTCTGTCTGTTGCACAGAATCATCAACAGCAAGCATCGTTCTTCTTTGCCACTTCTCAAACCTCATCGATGTTCCCGTCGTTTGCAGCATAACCTCAGTTTTCAGCGTCTATACGGTCACACTAACGCCTTTAATTTATCTGCGTTACCACGTGCCATTGTACTCTGGAACAATCTTCCTGAGAATATAGCTAACGTCAAAGAGACCGAGATCTTTAGGAGGCTGCTTGAAAAACTGCCTCTTGAGCCCTAGAAGTGTATGTCTTATCTATGTACTGCGGCTAGTTTCTGATTCTTAATCCGGATAAATGGCCTTTAACATTGCGTAACGCTTTATCCCCATTACTTTGTGGCTTTCATTGAAAAATATGACATCAGTTGTATTATATACTTATGTATGATGGTTCGAATTGTATAATGTTATTGTTTGCCGTCTCGTTTGGTTGTTTCAATTTGCGCAGCCAAGACTTTTCGTGTATACAAGCATATTGTTTACTTCTTTTTTTTCTTCCTCACTTTGCATTTGCATTGATCGCTCTTTGTAAAACAAAACAAAATGTATCCCCCCCCCCTCACTAAATGTTCCCCCGTGGAACCCGTGAGGTACTTGTATAAATAAATAAATAAAAAAAGACGATTTTCGTGCTCCCAAGGCCTCATTCGACGCTAAATTGCACTGTATTAGAGCTTCCCCGAATGTGCGGGAAGGTAATATTGCTCTGAAGATATAATCAACGTTCACGGGTACATTCAATCACGTTTTCCGGTTCCGATGCGTGCCGTAGAACTGCAGCGCCGGCTCCGCACCGATGCCCCCGCACGGGCGAGGGCGCCCCTAGCCGCTGCTCTTGTCCCTATATCAAACTTTTGCGGAAGCTTCATGACCAGTAAAAGTATTGAAGGACTCTGCCGCCTGTCTCAAGAAATTTGCTATATTTGGCAATACCTGACGATACATCGCGAGAAGGTGAAGAAAGATGCAACACCTCTAATCACGGAAGTGAGGGCCAGGTTGGGTATGAAAGGCCAGGATGAGCCCGTCAACGTTAAAGCCACTGTGCAGCCAGAAAAGGCGCGTGAAATCGGGGCGGACACCCGTCTGGAATCATCGAATAAAGGACGCCGACCACACGGAAGGAAACAATCTATTGACGTGAAAGCGAATTAGGAAGGAGAGCTGAAGCATGCGATCTAAACATCTTGCGTACGGGACAGCTGGACTCTCGAGATCGCACATTTAGGCCCTGTGTTTTGTTCTTTCTCCCGTCACCGACCCTCCATCGGCTTTTCACTCATCTCCGTCGCTTTCCTGTTCTGCCTTAAAGGGACTGTCTACCATCCTTCGTCGCTTTTCTTTTTTGTATCGCAATAGAAAGCGTACCGTCTGAGTTGTCCAACCTTGCACGGTTTCTACAGAAAGTGAGTAGAAATTTTTACAACACATTTTTCGATCTGCGTTCGGTCTTCTTCCATTGGTGTGAGCACGGCCACAACACTGGCTGGCGGACGCGATGATGATTGTAGTGCCGCTGAAAGTCGAAAACTGCAACCACATGCAGTTTTAACGCCATAGCGTTAAAGAGCTTGCTTCGCAGAATTTCCGGTGTCGGTGTCGGCGGTTGTGAGCGAAAAATCATCATCTTGTCCGTGACCGAAAAATCGAGAAAGCTGCAATTAAAGTAAATAATAAAAATGTTGGGTCCGAGTGAGAATCGAACCCAGGCCGTCTGTGTGGCAAGCAGGTGTTCTACCACACAGCCACACCTCTTTTTTTCTTTGTTGCCTTGCTTTGGTACAGACAGAATACAAAAACACGGGTTGTAGAATCACTCAATATGCGCTGTACATGTGGTAATGGTTATCAACCAGCATGTTGCTGGTATCATCAGGTTAATTCTCCCAAAGTCACCAGCGGCTCTAATCTTGAGAGCCAGTCGGGTGATTCGGGTGCAGCTTTTTGTATCTCGAGAAACCAATGAATGTTTTCTGTCAAGTAGGCTCGTACAGGCCGCGCATTCTTATCAAAATGGTAGCCTGCCATTCTCGATCGCCACAATGAGTGCAGGCCCATGAGCATTATTGCGTCAAATGGTGACCCATCCTCGCAGTTCACATTCAAGTACCGGATGCCATACGTGTTGAGTGTCAATTCTTTCCTAATAGTTCTTTGTAGAACATTCCCAAAATAAACCCCTTCCCAACAGTGTAAAAAAACATGATCTATAGTTTCTGGCTGCTTACTAATTAAACCATGTGTACCCCATGGCATGAAGCATCCCCTTTTCTCCAAAAAAGCTACAGCCGCGCCTCTGCTTGGTACTGCACTGAAAGTAACTTTCGTGCTTCGCAAACATACGCGTCCTGTATACAGGCGTCACAGTACGAGATGTAATATCGCAGTAATATTGCGTGGTACAGCGTACGTTGTCATCGGGCTTCACACCATGCGAATATCATAACGACTTGGTGGTTTAAAGCCAGCCACCCATTACAAAAGGCACAGACATTACTGCGCGTATTCCCTTAAGCTGACGTAGTGGGTGCATTGCACCTTCGAAAAAGTTTCTCGCGTATAATTGATCACGGATTAATGTATGCTACCAATTACATAAGGCACACATCCTAGTGCGCGCATTCTGTTACACACACGTAGTCAGTGCACTGATACTTCGAAAAACATGTCACCCGCACAAACGTTTTCTCACGCCACCGGGCTCTTCACGCGCTTGTGATGGATTCTGTGTGGTCGACAAGCGCCAACCACACTCTTACTCATCGGCGAGTTTTGGAGCGGCATCAATGTCAAGTGCCGCACGACAACGAGGGTGTCCACACAAGACGGAGGCAGAGAAGGCAGACACCAAAGCTCCGCTTGCTGCGGCTATGCGACCACATTGTACGTTGTCAATTACATTGCAGTATGCGCAATCTGAACTTCTCGACTAACAACATACAATAAAAAAATGGTGCAGTGGCTTAGCTCGGCTATGCCAGGATAACGTAGCGTTAGCAAAGGTTCAGTTAATTATTGTTAGCTTTCCTGCATGTCTAGGATTAGCTTGATTATCATGCTTACTGCTGCTGGCACATGTATATTTTGCCAGGCAACTACTTCGGGATCCGATGAGTTAAGCTTCTCCGCTCTTCTGCGCCGTTGAGCAGAATTTGCGCGCTCCTTCTCCATGGCTATACCACACTGGCAAACGCCAGTCAGAGGAGCTATCCAGCGGCTCCAGCACAGTGTCAGATGGCGACTACACAGCGAAGGCCAATAGCTGCGCGCGCGCGCCGGCGCTAATACGTCTTCCAAGGCTACGACGTCACTCCTCTGGAAAGCGCAGACCGGCGGCGGCGAGTCGCGCGCGCCAGAGGGGGAACGCGCGGGAGCTGCCGGCTCCGGTGCGTGACATCACTGATCCTCGCGCATGCGCAGCACGGCTTTCGAGGATCCACGCGAAACTGGCTCGACTAGGCCAGTGTAGCTAACGCTACAAAAGTATGCACTAAGTGGTCGAAGTACGCACTAGGGGCAGGATTCATTCTAAAAAGACAGGGCGTGCAAACACGGACACGAGACAGAAGTCAGGACACGACAAATGCCGACTAACAACTGAATAGATGCACAACGGCGGAAAAGAAAGAAGGCACGAAAACTTATATGCGTATGCCCGTGCAATAGGTGAACCTATCAATCCAGCACGCGTGGGGGCCTACGTAAAAGATAACTGTAAGGCATTTTATGTCATCTTTGTGCATGTTAATCGATGGTTGGCTCACGCATGCGCTACCACTATTCTCGATATGCCATGCCTCAATCATCAGACGCGTTGCTTCATTCCTATGTCGGTACAAAACTGCGCATTCATTGAATTTTGCCGTGCATTTACACTCTAGACAATGTAACGATAGATTAGAAGGTGAGCCTCCGGTTAGTGATCTTTTATGTTCTACTAATATCTGGTTAATGCAGCGGCCCGTCTGTCCTACGAAGAAGCGGCCGCAGCTGAAAGAAACCTTATACGCCACACTTTTACGGCAATCAGTGAATTTGTTAGTGTGCTTTACGAAACAAATATCGGTTCGCTTCTTGTCTATTACTCGCTCATTCTTCCTCTGCACAGCGGCACATATCTTACCTAGTTTATTGGCAGCCGTGAAAACAACTTAACGCGGTATCTACTTCCTACTTTCTTTAGCCTGTGAGGTACGCAATGAATGTACGGTATAGCTACGACACGTTTCTTCCTATGGCTTTCTCCAACCATGCTCGGACTTAACATAATGGACTTCTTTAAACGCTCAGCGACAGTGGCCACTGCATCACGGGGATAACCTACATCTAAAAGACGCGTAAGCTGTGCGTTAAAGCTATCACTCATTTTGTGCTCACACGCCTTACCATATCGACATATGCCATATTGACCGCGGAATCTTCGCGTCAAGTCAGATTTTACCAGGATTGCCTCAAGGTCCGTTGCTGTACCCCGCGTGACGATCGCCGCCAGAAACAGCTATACGGCGACTGGATGAGGGTAGCTAACCAGCATGCGGAATTCATATCGAGGGTTAAACTTCGACAACTTCAACCATTTCGGAGGAAGATTTTTCTACTGTTTCATCGCAAAATAACTTGCTAGTCCTTGAAGGAGCTGCCTTAGAAGAGCGTCACTGCAAAACCTTAGCCTTAGGTCCCAAATACTGTTTTAAGCCGAACCTGAAACCAATAGACATTTTTAGCTTGCCGCGTATAATCACTAGACTAGTTCCTGAAGAAGAGCGCTCCCACTGCATTTCAGACTGTGTTCCTAGTATCAAGGGATCTAATATGCACCTCAAGTGTCCTGATACTATCCGGCCTTTGGTTCATTATTGTGAAGAAACTCAGGCCAGTAATATCAGATAAGGAAGGGTATTTTGTAATTATGACGGACAGTTTGTTCTCAGAAAAAGCATTAACAGCCATAACAAAGAATTTTAGGACGGTAAAACTTAAACCATCAGTAGTTAGGCAACGTTCTGTCGACCTTTTGTTAAAGGGACCGACAACCAACTTTTGTGGTACCCGTTTTCTTGACTGCAATGGGAAGCTTACCGGTCAGAGCTTCTAATCACGGAGTGGTAACGTGGAGAACGCCGTAAAACATTTGTAATCAGAGTTTTTCGATCTGCAGCGATTATGCAGTCTTAATATCACATGCTGCAAACAGTGAGAGGTGAGAGCGATGGCGATTATACGCCAGCAGTGGTGACAAGTTATGCCCTAAGTATGAAAAGGCAATGTTACATTTGCAAAGCCTGCGGTGCCGCGACTACTGCTTTCTAGCATATTAAATTATTTTACAATAGTTATAGGTCGCTTTATCACATTTTAGTCAAGCCAAGCCAACATAAAAGCCAAGCCAACATATCACATTTTAGTTAAGCCAAGCCAACATAAAAGATCACTAACCGGAGGCTCACCTTCTGATCTATCTTTACATTGTCGAGAGTGTAAATGCCCGCCAAAATTCAATGAATGCGCAGTTTTGTACCGACATAGGAATGAAGAAACGCGTCTAATGATTGAGGCAGCCCCGCCACGGTGGTCTAGTGGTTATGGCGCTCGGCTGCTGACCCGAAGGTCGCGGGATCGAATCCCGGCCACGGCGGCTGCATTTCCGATGGAGGCGAAAATGGTTGAGGCCTGTGTACTTAGATTTAGGTGCACGTTAAAGAACCCCAGGTGGTCGAAATTTCCGGAGCCCTCCACTACGGCGTCTCTCATAATCATAGCGTGGTTTTGGGACGTTAAACCCCAGATATTATTATTATTAATGATTGAGGCATGGCATATCAAGAATAGTGGTAGCGCATGCGTGAACCAACCGTCGAATAACTTGCATAAAAATGAAATCATGTGCCTTAACAGTTATATTTCACGTAGGCCCCCACGCGTGCTGGATTGATAGATTCGCCTATTGCATGGGCATGCGCAGATAAGTTTTCGTGTCTTCTTTGTTTTCCGCAGTTGTGCATCTATTCAGTTGTTAGTCGACCTTTGTGGTGTCCTGACCTCTTTCTTGTGTCCGTGTTTACACGCCCTCTCTTTTTAGAATGAATACATACCAACTAGCTCAGCTCTCTGTTATTCTAAGGGGCAGGATATCGCTATCGCGTTCAACTCCTAAAGGCGAAGCTTAAGCGTCCCCCAATTTCTTGCAGGCTTCTTTAGGTTTTGCTTACTAATGAAACAAATACCGCAGTGGTCGGTTAAAGCATGCAAACTGTCCAATAGATTATTCTTCGCACAGTTTCTCCAGCTATGATTAGTCAGCCTGAAAAACCACCGCAGTCGAGGGGAAAGCTTGGTCTGTTCCAGCGACACTGGTACGCCGGCGTTGTGAAACTGTAGTGGCTCCACTCGTGCCAAACGTGCAACTAAAACGAACATCAGACGTGCTTCCCAGAAAAACAGAAGGTCCCTGCTGTTTTAGGGGCGAAGCTCCTTATAGCGGCACCCGTTCGTCCCTCGTAGCGTAGTATGTAACCAGTCTTACGCTTTGACCTGCAAGGTGGTGCCGGTGGGAGATTTCTCCTGTGCGTTGTTGAACAATAAAAAATTCGCAGCGTTAGCTAAAAGCCGACTTCTTCTGTCTCTCATTCCCATTAGCAGCCATTCTTTACCTCCAAGGCAGTGCCTGGTGAGATTTCTCCTGTGCGTGATTAAACAATAAAAATTTTGTTCAAAACGCCGTTGATTGATGAAATAAACCAACGAAAGACGCCAGATGTTTTGTAAAAGCAAAACGGAAGAACGCCAGATGTTTCTAAAGCAAAACGAAAAGACGCCAGCTGCTTAACGAAAGACGCCAGATGTTTTCTAAGCAATGGTTTTCTAAACAATGAAAATTCACAGCGTACATGTAAAATTAAAGTGCGCTGCAAGTCGTCATAACTCATCGAACCTTTAGTATAAACGCGCCCGATCTCACGTCGGTGATGATGTACTGGGCAGAATTCACGGAAGATTCACGGTTTACCGCTGAACCTCCGCAGCTTCGCCCACTCATCATCATTCACTCCGTGGATATGCTGTGATTTTTTCAGATATGTTCAGGTCTTGTGTAGCATATGCGACATGACAGCCAAAACGGACGCCTTGGTGAAGCGGAGCCTGAAGGCAAAATCTTCATTATAGAGCCTGGGTGAATACTGATATGCACTTTACGCATGAGAACTCACGGGCGTGGTTCGATAATGCCCTGAAGTCAGTCGCGCTGCTCTACGCCCGAGACGTCTTTCTTTTTCTTTTTTCCTTATAAAGCGGCCCCGGACGCCGTGCTCGCGTTTCTCCGCCGTAGGCAGGCAGGCGAACGCGTCGCCAGCAGCGCCACCGGCCGCCTTATGAACATGTGAGAAAAAAAGCAAAAATTACTGTCTGGCGCGAAGGAAAGCTGCAGAAGTACAATTTTAAGTTATACGTGTTCGTTTTCAACAAAATAGGTCTACCTGCGAGAGTTTTTTGCTCCTACCACTGTATCCAACCACGTCGCTGTTGAGTGACGCTTGCGGTCATACTTTCACTATTTCCAGAGCCGAATTAAAACTATAATTCATTTTTATTGGACAAAAGCATGCTCGTTACCGCCGATGTGACAAACAATCTTCTCATTTTCACCACAATCAAAAAAGCTTTTCTGAGCTGTAGATGGTCCTTTTAAGCCAAAGGGGGCCCGAACAAGCAGCCGTGTCTTGACATTCCAATTAAACATGTTCCGTCCTAGCTAAGTACACCTTTTTATTGCGATAGCAATTATATGGACAGTCTCGACGGGTATGGACAGTCTCGACGGGACAGTCTCGACGGGTTAGTCGCGCGAGGAGCCACTTGGAACTTTGAATCTAAGGGCGCTGGCGCGCGCGCTATCTCGAAAGCCATCACAGCGGGCGGCTCGTATACCCTTCTACGTGCTGTGCTCTCAACGCGAAGTGACTCTGCAGAGAGCATCTCTCCCTGGAACAGCCGTATTCTCCTACACCAGTGTTTTGTCGTTACGTGAGATCGGATACAAAACAGTTAGCTGCCAGCCTCACTTCGTGTAGCAATACAATTTGTTGCTATCGCATTCACTGCTTCGCCCTTGCGGTAAAACGAACTTTTTTAACACGAAAGTGTTTTATGCCGGGGTCCACCAAAACTTCAGTGACGTATTTCCGTCACGGAAATGACGCCGAAAAAATGTACGCGATCAGATGGCAAAGAAAAAAAGTTCCGTCAATGGGCATCGAACCCACGACCGCTCGATCCGCAACAACAGGTGCCGGGCACGCTATCCACTGCGCCACGGTCACAGACTCCAGAGGCTTGACAAACGCGCCTTTTATATCTACCACTCTCCAGGTCGGCGGGGTGGTGTTGCTCTCTGGGAGCGGCAAAATAAAGTATTTCATCATTACTGTGGCCTCCGCGATTCATACCTGCAACGCGTTACACGTTCGTCCCATTCGGCGCATTTTCAATAGAAGCGCAATTTTGTCAATGTCTTAACACACCGCGAGGTGGCGACCTTAACGCAAGCGTCGTAAAAGCGCCGGCATCGCTCGTAGCATCACGCTAATCAAACAAAAACAGCTCTGCGACGCGCGCCTGCCTCACCTGGCAACCTGGCTGTAACACCGCGTTCCCCCCTTACGCGCTCGCCCCGAGAAAAATTGCGGCCGGGCTACGGGAGCGGCACGACGCGCTTTGCGTTTCCCTCTAGTGCGGCCGGGGTGTTCAATCACATTTTAACGTGCCGCAGGATGGCGACCAAGTTCTGCGTCCAATATGAGACGCTCTTCTGGCTATCACAACTCGTTCTCTGATTACGCTTTCACCGTTGACTACTACAGCTACCGCAAGGGTTTGTTTAATTCTTGCACATGGACGTTATACTCGTGGACAACTTTTCTTGGCAATGAAGCGAAGGCTACAGAGACACAATGCACGTATCCTACCGCTAATGAATGTAGTCCCACAATTGCGTCCGTATTTTCTGTGTGAGATATATAAAATACTCCTCCATTTTCTACATGTAGCTTTTTGAGACAGAACGCAGCGCACACAAGCGAGATATTTGTATTTCTTTCACTTTATACGTTGTCACTTTGCGTTTTTGCGTGTATGAAAAAAGTCACAGTTTCGCCGCAAGGGCGAAGCAATGAATGCGATAGCAAGGAACTAATGCTATACGAAGTGAGGCACGCCAATGGATACTCTCAGTTTGAACATCGCTTCTGTTGCAAAGGCGGCCGAAGCAGCGAAGGAAACTAGCGTGCTTCAAGTGTCGAGCTGTGACACTTGATAGTTCGCGCTCATCTTCTGTTTGTTCGTTTAGCGGCGTCCCTTGAGATCGAGTGACTTTCGTAAGCTCCGTAACATGAGCGCGGACATCACGGTGAAAGCGTGAAACATTCCTCTTCCCCTCACCACGAGAAAACCGCGCGAGCAGACAGCGGAAACGCAAGCTTCTCCCATGCGCAAATATAAGAAGAAGCGAGCGAGCTCGCCGACGACTTTTAAATGTGCCCGTCGGGCTCCTAGCGCCATCTCGCTGGTAATGAAGAAACGCTTATTATCGCCTGCTGTCTCAGTCCGTCCAGCGCTAAAGGGTGTGTATATAACGCTCGCCGTTAGCCACATAGAGGATCTGCGTTTCGTGGCGTAGTGGATAGCGCCGCTCGCTGCGGAACAAGAGGTCCGTGGTTCGATTCCGCGCGTCGAAAGCATTTTTCTGAATTATTTTTCTTTGGGGCTTTTATATATATATACATACTTATACATATACGGTGCATGACGGCGGCGACGGCGACGGCGACGGCAAAATCCAGCCGAGACTGTCCATATAATTGCTATCGCAATAAAAGTCGCGCCTTTCACCCGTACCTTAGACACTGAGCAGCGTTTGCGTCAAAATGAAACGCTAGCCATCACTTTCCACGGCGTTACGAGACGCGCGCCAAACCGGACTACTTCGCGTAGCAGTACATGTGCAGAGGAGGAGAGGTTGAGGAAAGGAAAAGGCGCAACTTCTGCAACCCTAATTGGACGCTCCGCCTTCGTAGCTTTCCCGTCATTGCCAAGAAAAGTTGTCCGCGAGTATAGTCGTCGGCATGGAGATGTACCACCAAGCATCAAAGTGGGTGCATCTACGTTAAACGGTGCTATAGCTGCTGCCAGACATAAATATACATTGTGCAAGCTCTCTTAATAATATCAATGTACAGTAAACATTCAGTTACTTCTATAAGGGTACGTTTTACTTTCGTGTTATTCTGATTCCTATGACGGAGGGATCAACCATGCTTTTTTTTTTACCCTACCTCACTTTATAACTACAGCTTGTGAGGTATACATGGAATTTCAACACTTGTTGGGAGCTTCGCGCGTTTTCAGCACAACTATCGTGCTTTTAACGCTCATTTTTTATGCTCATTTTCATGGCGACTAGCAATCAATATTGCGCATAAGGAGGCGAGCAGCGGGTTCTCTCCTGGGTGGAAAGGCACACACGGAAAGAATCGCACAGCTCTTGTTGTAGAACTTGTGAGGAAATTTGTGTTGTCCCATATTCTGCAGAAAGTGGTTCAAGTCGACGCTTGTCCTGGTGCCTCTGTTCGGTGCTCACTACGCATTTCTGCTGGGCATGTCACTGGCCGCCGCTGGGGACATGCTCGAACTGGTGTGGCTGTACGTCGATCAACTATTCTCTTCTTTCCAGGTAAGTGCCTGGTAGAAAGGGCCGAATAGACTTTCTCGAAATTTAGGGTATCCATTCTTGTTGACGTGTGAGCAAGGTGCCAGCAGAAGCGAAATGCCTACCTAGTGCGGGCTGACAACAAAGAGCTAAAGACTAGAAGAAAGGATCGTGCGGCATCGGGCCGGCGCGGACCCATCCCCCGGCTGTCTGCAGCTACCTTGAAAATGCGAATCTGCTTGGTTTCTGTGTCGCGGTTTCTCGGGAACGTGAGACTACGGGGAGGATACGCCGAGGTACGGCTCGATGACATACTGAACAGACAGCGAACGGGACTCTCGCCGTACAGTGAACACAGGTATCCTAAACTAGCCGGCGCCAGCATTGTTATCGGAGAAATGCTGCACCGCTGCCTCGGTCGGTCGTGAGAACGTGCCGACGATGCAGTTTCCATCTGACGAGGCAACACTCGAACGGCTGCCACTCTCAACGGCAACCGGCGATGGTCAAAATCACAGAAGTATTCACGATTTCGGCACTGCGCATGGTGAAGAAAACGCAACCACGCAACTACGAGCAGACGAGCTGTCGGTGAGACCGGAAGTGCTAATATTAATGTTTGTTTGGTGTTTTAACGGCATAACACAATATAAGCATACATATTATCTACTTATTGAACTCAAAATTAACAACGAAGGTAATCATGAGGGTGTTATAGTGATTATAACATCAGCCAATGGTAGAACTGCCGACAATCGCGTGATATATTGCGGACTAATACATCATTTGTCGAGAGAAGAGGGAGCGATTTTCAGCTGACTTTGAGAATTTATTCTAAATTCCAGGCCGCTCTCTTCGCTATAATATTCGGCTCGCGTGTTCTCGGGAGCCTCGACTACCGATTGGCAGCGCTTTCTGACCCTGCTCAAAAAGTGTTGCAGGGCCCCTTTAAGGGAAGGGAGCTTCGACGGCGCTGAGGAGTTCGGGCCTAAGAAGCTTCGCTCCTAAAATAGGCAACAGCGTGGCAGCACACGTCGACGATGGTTTCTGGCGTCTCGAAATTATGAAGTCGCCGTCATGAGCTGTGTGGCCCTTAAGTTCTAAACCTACGCTTGTGTTTGCGTTATATTTGCGTCTTCAAGATTCGACAGCAATGTATCGCGTATATTCTACACTGTTTCCAAGATACATTTTTAAACTCCCAGGTACAAGGCTTAGAAGGCATGGCTGAACAAACAGCTAATATCAATAATAAGGACAAAACGTAGCTATACTTTGCCCTCAGTGTGAGATGACACAAAGCAACAGCCGATTCCGCCATTTATTTATTGCTGTCGGGACCGTGGGCAAGTAGCAAGCGCAAGTTGGGACCGAAGCGGACGATCGCGTGTGCATGGGCGCTGCCATGTTGTAAACTCGACTTGCTGCGCAACCACCAGGAATGAAGGAGGGAGACAGGAAAGAGCGCTCTTTCCTGTCTCCCTCCTTCATTCCTGCTGGTTGCGCAGCAAGTCGAGTTTACAAGTATGAACCAACTAGTCTGCAAAGAAGTTTTGCTGCCATGTTGGTTCGTCACCATAATTATCGGCAGTTACTGATACAATAATTAAATGCTTAGGACCTACATGCGAATAGCGATTGACGTATTACGTGATGCTGCGACGTAGCACGTGCCAAGCAAATGCAGTTTCAATAACCTTATCCAATAATGATGCAATTACAAACACAACTAGGTTTTGCTGCGCAAGCACTTTTGCTTTCTTTGCACCTCGTAGCTTCCACCCTGCTGCAACCAGCTTGTGAGATTGAATAAAATGCATTCAGCGTGGGGCCTGACGAGGGTCCGACGACCTGCTCTTGGTCGTTTCCCTTTGATGCTAGAGCGCCGCTCGAACCTTCTCCCACGTCGTTCCAGCGTCGGTCTTTCGCTTGACTTCAACTGTGGCTCTTATCCGGCACCCTTCGGTTAAAAACCAGGAGCTCTCGTTTATTTCACGCGTGCAAAAATTATGATGATGATGATGATGATGTCCTCGACTTGATGGCGCTCACCCACAAAGGGGGATGGGCCAAGAACCGGGCGGCAGGATGCTTAAGGTAATCACCAATTATACTAAACAAATCTTTAATTTAACTCAAAACCAACGCGAGTCGACGCTGTTACTTCTTTGTCTTCCTCGCTCATAACATTTGACACAATTTACAACCGAGAGGTGTTAAAATCTCAAGTAGTAACAAAGGCAGTGATGTCATTTCTGTCGCCTTTTGGCAGTCGGGAACTTTGGTAATTTGCTCCTTTGTTGGACTGCAATGGAAAGGTTGACAATGTCAGTAAGTAATAGGAGAGTTAAGCCGTGTTTGACTGGAAAATCGCTGGCAGCATCGCACGATCACACGAGCTGTGTAGAATTTTAAATTAACTCGTTCGTGAAAATTTCGCTTTACACAGGTACCAACAGCGGTGCGTTACGTCATCACATTTTTATTGAATCATGCATCTGATTTGGACATGCTCACTGCCATTGTTCAATGAATTATGCAAGTGTACGCTCGAACCGTATTCGTTCCTTTGAGAGCTGGAGCCCATCAGTCTCGGAGCTCATCCTGCTTTTCCATCCAACGCAATCTCTGAGTCCGCATTTAAAGAACCCTTGCTCACTGTGGTGCGCTAATGATGCTGTCATTTCATGCAGGGATTCGTGGTGGCGTTGCTGTACTGCTTCCTGAACGGCGAGGTGAGTTCCTAGAAGGTTTTGTGGCAGGGCCGTCTTTGTGTGGCTCTTCGCTGTCTCGCCATCTTTGCCGTGCTGTAGCAAAATGAACCAGCACCAACTAGTCCTGTTCGCTGAACAGGATCCTAGAACTACAAAAAAGCTGACATCTTTACCGACCGGTCCTGCTCTGAACATAGTTTGTCATGTGATTTGTACATATCTTCAACCTCAAACAAACGACAAATGCGGCCTCACGTAGCGATATCAATATCTTAATCTCTTTCTACAACTTGACATTGAAAAATGTCGGATGAAATTTCGTACCAGTCACGTTGTGCTGATCCCCTTCCCTACGCAAGATATTGCCACGGGCGTTTCCTATTATCACTTTTGCTTTATTCGGTTTTCGCCCGTCAGCAACGCTCAGCGCGAACCGCGTCTCAGTGTTCGAGAAGCTTCCCGATCATTGTAGATCGTTTTGTTAAGATTGCTCGCAAGACGCGCACACTCGAGCTCATTCTAGAATTTGCGCGACAGCCAGCGATAACGCTGGAAAATTCGACGGCACATGTTTAAATGCCGACGCGCTTCACCGCTTGTCAGTTGATCGACGGACGACGCCCTGTTCGCCGCTATCTTTGTACAGCGTGTATTGCTGTAGTTCGAGTTCTCATTTTCCGGCCACAAGTTCGGCCAAATAAACAGTTTCATCCTGCAAACGCTGACTGCTGTCTTCGTCGACGTCACGACCACGTGACATCTGGTGGAGGTGCTGCTTCTTCCATGATCCGGACGCCCCCGCGAAGCGCTGACCCAAGCCCAAGCCGCGAGGAGGACGACAGCAAAGAAAACCCGGATCGTCGAACAAGCCACAGGCAGAAGGGACTGCAGCCAGAGCACGGGCTCCTTCCCGAACAAACCAGGCAGCCCAAGGTCCCAACACCCACCGCAGCGACGATGACCGACCCCGTGTAGCCTGCGCCGATCCTACTCCGGCAGCCCAAGGAGCCGCCAACCTTCCGCGGGTCGTCATTCGAAGACCCGGACACCTGGCTCGAGGCTTTCGAAAGGGTCTCAAAATTTAACAACTGGGACTCCGAGGACAAGCTGCGGCACGTTTACTTTTACCTTGAAGACGCAGCAAGGACCTGGTTCGAGAACCGGGAGTCCACTCTTCGAACTTGGGACGCCTTTCGGAGCGCTTTCCTGCAGACGTTTGCAAGCGTCGTCAGAAAAGAAAGGGCCGCAGCCTTGCTGGAGACACGGGTGCAACTACCAAACGAAAGCGTGGTCATCTTCGCAGAGGAAATGACCCGACTGTTTCGCCACGCTGACGCTGCCATGCCCGAGGACAAGAAAGTCCGCTTCCTCATGCGAGGGGTAAGGCAAGAGCTCTTCGCTGGGCTGATACGCAACCCACCCTCGACGGTCCAAGAATTCGTCTCAGAGGCAACCACGATCGAGAAGACGCTGGAAATGCGTAACCGCCAATATAATCGCCGATTGATTCAAGACAGCCCAGCTGTTCATGCCCTCGGCTCCGACTACCTGCGTGAAACGATCAGAGCGATCGTGCGGGAGGAGCTTCGCAAGCTCTTACCTTCGGCGCAGCCTCAAGTGGAGTTGATCGCAGATGTCGTTCGATCAGAAATCCAGCAGTCCCTGGGCAACCTTGAACCGCCACTGCCTCAGCCGCAAGCCATGAGCTATGCTGCTGCAGCCAGACGCAACGCCGCCCCTCCTCGCCCGCGTCAAGACGCCGCGCCGCCGCAGCAGTTCCGACGTCAGGCACCGCCGCCACCACCACCGACGCCATACCGCCCGCCGACAGGACAACCATGCGCCCCTCGAAAGACCGACGTTTGGCGTGCCCCTGACAACCGACCGCTCTGCTATCATTGCGGGGAAGCCGGCCACACATACCGCCGCTGCCAGTACCGACAGATGGGGCTTCGAGGATTCGCCGTCAACGCGCCGCGCCCGCAGCCAGGCGAACTGCCTCGGGATATCGACGACTACCTCACCGGAACACACTGGCAAGAACGACGACCTTCCCGCTCGCCGTCGCCCGGCCGCTACATGTCTCCGCACCGCCGGCAGTACACTGGCCCAAACCGGGGCCGGTCACCTAGCCCGTATCCGGAAAACTAAGGGCAGCAACCGATGGAGGTGCGGTTGCTGTACGACGAACTACCGAAGATCCTCCGCCGCCGACGACGACGCCGCAACGAAATCTAAAGAACACGCCGCAAGACGAACGAAGCCCTGACGTCGAAACTTCACGGCCTGAGGAAGAACTGACGGCGCCACGTCGAAGCAGCGGAACAAACCGACGCAGCCGTGACCCGACGCCGCGACCCAATTGCAACGCAAGACGACGAACTAGCGACCTCGACGTTCTCATTGACGGCCACAACGTCACCGCTCTCGTCGACACTGGAGCCGACTATTGCGTCATCAGTGGGCCTTTCGCCACGAAGTTGAAGAAAGTTAAGACTGCTTGGGAAAGCCCCGAAATCCGTACCGCTGGAGGCCATCTAATAACGCCGTCTGGAGTCTGCACAGCAAGAGTTACAATCAATAATCGCACGTATTCTGCGAGTTTCGTAATCTTGCAACACTGCTCCAGGGACGTCATACTTGGCATGGATTTCTTAAACCATCATGGCGCCGTAATTGACTTAAGAACCAAGTCGATAACCCTATCGTCGGACAAAACGACACCGCCAGATACGAATCCATGTCACCATGCCCTGAACGTGCTCGAGGATCAAGTTACCATCCCGCCTCGCTCCAGCATCATAATTCCCGTCAGCACCGAAAAAGCTGAAGACATCGAAGGTGTCATCGAGAGCGATCAGCGTTTGCTACTAGACCGCGACATTTGCGTTGCAAGGGGCATTGCTCGGTTGCATGAAGGAAAAGGAAGCGTGATGCTAACGAACTTCAGCCAAGAATACAGACACCTGAGCAGGGGCACGACGATTGCATACATCGAAGAAATCTTGGCCGTCAGCGATACGTTTGCCTTTTCAGATCATGACGAAACTACGACGACTGCCCCAACACCTGAGCCACCCTTCGACGTAAACCCAAGTCTTCCCGCTCGCCAACAGCAACAGCTTCGATGCCTTCTGCAGAAAAACAAGGACTGTTTCTCGTCGTCATCGCGGGTCCGACAAACGCCCCTTACTAAGCACCGCATTATAACAGAAGAAAATGCTCGACCACTCCGTCAGAGTCCCTACCGGGTTTCGACACGGGAACGGGAGGCCGTGAAGAAACAGGTGGACGAAATGCTACGCGACGACATCATCCAGCCGTCGAACAGTCCGTGGGCATCCCCCGTGGTGCTAGTGAAGAAGAAGGATGGGACTCTCCGTTTTTGCGTCGATTATCGTCGCCTGAACAAAGTCACGAAGAAGGACGTGTATCCCCTTCCCCGGATAGACGACACCCTGGATCGATTACACAACGCAAAGTACTTTTCGTCGATGGACCTCAAGACCGGTTACTGGCAAATAGAAGTCGACGAGAGAGACCGAGAAAAGACTGCCTTTATAACGCCAGACGGCCTGTTTGAGTTCAAGGTCATGCCTTTTGGTCTTTGCTCGGCACCTGCGACTTTTCAACGGGTTATGGATACAGTACTGGCCGGCTTGAAGTGGCAGACATGTCTCGTGTACTTGGACGACGTCGTTGTGTTTTCCTCAAACTTCGACGAACACCTTCGGCGCCTTGAAGCTGTACTTCAAGCAATCAAGACCTCCGGACTCACTTTGAAGCCTGAAAAGTGCCGCTTCGCGTACGAGGAGCTCTTGTTCTTGGGTCATGTGATCAGCAAGGATGGTGTTCGCCCGGACCCGCGGAAAACAGCTGCCATCGCCGACTTCCCGACGCCCACCGACAATAAGGCCGTACGCCGTTTTCTCGGCTTGTGCGCCTATTACAGACGTTTCGTCAAGGAATTTTCACGGATCGCCGAGCCACTGACGCAACTCACGAAGACCGACGTCGAATTCAGGTGGGAAACGTCGCAAGTTCAGGCATTTCAAGAATTGAAACGACGCCTGCAGACGCCTCCGATACTTGCGCATTTCGACGAGCACGCCGATACGGAAATCCACACCGACGCAAGCAGCGTAGGACTCGGCGCCGTCCTTGTGCAGAAGACCGACGGATTGGAAAGGGTCATCAGTTATGCTAGCCGGTCGCTATCAAAGACAGAAATCAACTATTCCACAACAGAAAAGGAGTGCCTGGCCATCATCTGGGCCACATCGAAGTTTCGCCCCTACATCTACGGCCGACCCTTCAAAGTTGTGAGCGACCACCACGCCTTGTGTTGGCTAGCCAACTTGAAGGACCCTTCAGGTCGCCTCGCGCGGTGGAGCCTAAGACTTCAAGAATTCGACATTACCGTCGTTTACAAGTCCGGAAGAAAACACTCCGACGCCGACTGCTTGTCTCGTGCCCCCGTCGACGCACCGCCGCAGGACGACCACGATGATGACTGCTTCTTGGGAACCATAAGTGCCGACGACTTCGCTGAACGACAGCAAGCCGACCCGGAACTCAGGGGCCTTGTGGAATACCTCAAGGGCAGGACCGCCGTTGTTCCAAAAGTATTCAGGCGGGGATTGGCGTCATTTCTCTTGAAAAACGACGTCCTCGTAAAGAAGAACTTCTCTCCGGCCCGGGCCGACTACCTCATCGTTGTTCCTTCGGCACTGCGACCAGAGGTTCTGCAGGCCCTGCACGATGACCCGACGGCTGGCCACCTCGGCTTTTCCCGCACGCTCGCGAGGATACAGGAAAAATACTACTGGCCACGCCTTCCTGCCGACGTCGCCCACTACGTTAAGACTTGCCGAGATTGCCAGCGACGGAAGACACCGCCGACTAGGCCAGCGGGACTTCTGCAGCCAATCGAACCACCTCACCGGCCGTTCCAGCAAATCGGGATGGACCTACTGGGGCCGTTCCCGACGTCGACTTCCGGCAACAAGTGGATCGTCGTAGCAACTGACTACCTCACCCGCTACGCCGAGACAAAGGCCTTGCCCAAAGGCAGTGCCGCCGAGGTAGCCAAGTTCTTCGTGGAGCACATCGTCTTGCGTCATGGCGCCCCAGAGGTCCTCATAACAGACAGAGGTACCGCCTTTACTGCGGACCTAACTCAGGCGATCTTCAAATACAGCGAGACGAGCCACCGCCGCACCACCGATTATCACCCACAGACCAATGGCCTCACAGAGCGTCTAAATAAGACCATCGCCGACATGCTGGCCATGTACGTCGACGTTGAGCACAAGACGTGGGACGCCGTCCTTCCGTACGTGACCTTCGCGTACAACACGGCCGTACAAGAAACGACGCAGATGACTCCATACAAGTTGGTCTACGGACGGAGCCCGGCAACAACGCTCGACGCCATGTTACCAAACGTGACCGACGAGGAAAATATCGACGTGACCACCTACCTACAGCGCGCCGAAGAAGCACGACAGCTGGCCCGCCTGCGCATCAAAACCCAGCAGCACACCGACAGCCGTCGCTACAATCTTCGACGACGCTTCATCGAGTACCAGCCCGGCGACCGTGTCTGGGTCTGGACGCCAATACGACGACGTGGACTCAGCGAGAAGCTTCTTCGCCGATACTTCGGACCGTACAGGGTACTTCGGCGCCTGGGCGCACTCGACTACGAGGTTGTCCCTGACGGCATTACGAACTCTCAGCGGCGCCGTGCACGACCTGAAGTCGTCCATGTCGTGCGCCTGAAACCATATTACGCGCGTTAGCGAATCTGAGGACTGTCATTTTGCTTTCTTGTGCTTATTGTTTATTGTACTTTGTTGCTTTATTCTTGTTATTTATTGTTGCATGCATTGGCCTGTTCTGTTTTAAGCATCGGGACGATGCTTTTTCAGAGGGGGGCATTGCCACGGGCGTTTCCTATTATCACTTTTGCTTTATTCGGTTTTCGCCCGTCAGCAACGCTCAGCGCGAACCGCGTCTCAGTGTTCGAGAAGCTTCCCGATCATTGTAGATCGTTTTGTTAAGATTGCTCGCAAGACGCGCACACTCGAGCTCATTCTAGAATTTGCGCGACAGCCAGCGATAACGCTGGAAAATTCGACGGCACATGTTTAAATGCCGACGCGCTTCACCGCTTGTCAGTTGATCGACGGACGACGCCCTGTTCGCCGCTATCTTTGTACAGCGTGTATTGCTGTAGTTCGAGTTCTCATTTTCCGGCCACAAGTTCGGCCAAATAAACAGTTTCATCCTGCAAACGCTGACTGCTGTCTTCGTCGACGTCACGACCACGTGACAATATTCTTCGCCTTATCTTGGAAATCCCCGCTACTAACTGGTTGTATGCGAAACTGATACGTCTCCATAAATGCCGAAACAAACAGCTTACATACTCATGACATCAACAAGCGCATGTTGCAAGTTAGTGAAGCATGTCATACCGCGCTCATGGATTTGGAGCTTGCTCTACCCCAGACAACATGGTCTTCGAAGTGGGCTTTCGACTACTTGTCAGAAATTCTACGCATGCCGTATCACGATTCAATATTGTCACGTGGTCGTGACGTCGACGAAGACAGCAGTCGGCTTTGCAGGGTGAAACTGTTTATTTGGCCGAACTTGTGGCCGGAAAATGAGAAGTAGAACTACAACAATACACGCTGTACAATGATAGCGGCGAACAGGGCGTCGTCCGTCGATCAACTGACAAGCGATCAAGCGCGTCGGCTTTTATACAGGCGCTATCGAACTTTCCAGCAATATCGCTGGTGGCGGCGTTATCTCTAGACAAAGCTGGAACATTCGCGTGCGGCGCGCAATCTTAACAAACCGATCTACTACAATCGCGACGCTTCTAGAACACTACTTTGCGGACAGCGTCGAGCGTTGATAACCGTCCCTGCCGGTCAAACCCGAATACATCAAAACAAGACAAGAAGTGGGCGTGGCATTGCCCCCCTCTCAAAAAGCATCGTCCCGATGCTTGTGAAAGAACATAGAAGAGGAAAAAACAAGTGCATACACAACTAAATTACAATAACAAAGGAAAAAAATAGAGTCCCCAGGCTCGCTAACGCGCAAAAAACGGCTTAAGGCGCACGACATGGACGATTTCAGGTCGCGCACGGCGCCGCTGAGAGTTCGTAATGCCGTCAGGGACAACCTCATAGTCGAGTGCGCCGAGGCGTCGAAGTACCCTGTACGGTCCGAAGTATCGTCGAAGAAGCTTCTCACTAAGTCCTCGTCGGCGTATTGGCGTCCATACCCATACACGGTCACCGGGCTGGTATTCCATGTGGCGTCGTCGAAGGTTGTAGCGGCGATTGTCAGTCGTCTGCTGGTTCTTGATCCGTAGGCGGGCGAGCTGTCGTGCTTCTTCGGCGCGCTGTAGGTAGGTGGTCACGTCGATGTTTTCCTCGTCGGTCACGTTTGGTAGCATGGCGTCGAGCGTCGTTGCCGGGCTCCGTCCGTAGACCAACTTGTATGGCGTCATCTGCGTCGTTTCCTGTACGGCCGTGTTGTACGCGAAGGTCACGTATGGAAGGATGGCGTCCCACGTCTTGTGTTCGACGTCGACGTACATGGCCAGCATGTCGGCGATAGTCTTGTTTAGACGCTCGGTGAGGCCGTTTGTCTGTGGGTGGTACGCGGTGGTGCGGCGGTGGCTTGTGTGGCTGTATTCCAAGATCGCCTGAGTTAGGTCAGCCGTGAACGCCGTACCTCTGTCGGTGATGAGAACCTCTGGGGCGCCGTGTCGCAAGACGATGTTCTCCACGAAGAACTTGGCTACCTCGGCGGCGCTGCCTTTGGGCAAGGCCTTTCTCTCGGCGTAGCGGGTGAGGTAGTCAGTCGCTACGACGATCCACTTGTTGCCGGAAGTCGACGTCGGGAACGGCCCCAGTAGGTCCATCCCGATTTGCTGGAACGGCCGGTGAGGTGGTTCGATTGGCTGCAGAAGTCCCGCTGGCCTAGTCGGCGGTGTCTTCCGTCGCTGGCAATCTCGGCAAGTCTTGACGTAGTGGGCGACGTCGGCAGCAAGGCGTGGCCAGTAGTATTTTTCCTGTATTCTGGCGAGCGTGCGGGAAACACCGAGGTGTCCAGCCGTCGGGTCGTCGTGTAGGGCCTGGAGGACTTCTGGTCGCAATGATGAGGGCACGACGAGAAGGTAGTCGGTTCGAAGTGGCGAGAAGTTCTTCTTCAGGAGAACGCCGTTCCGTAAGAAAAACGACGGCAGTCCTCGCTTGAATACCTTCGGGACAACGGCGGTCTTGCACTCGAGGTGCTCAATAAGGCCCCCCAGTTCCGCGTCGGCCCGTTGCCTTTCGGCGAAGTCGTCGGCACTTATAGTTCCGAGGAAGCAGTCGTCGTCGTCGTCTTGTGGCGGTGCGTCGACGGGGGCACGAGACAGGCAGTCGGCGTCAGAGTGTTTTCGTCCGGACTTGTACACGACGGTAATATCGAATTCTTGAAGCCTGAGACTCCATCGTGCGAGACGACCTGAAGGGTCCTTCAAGTTAGCTAGCCAACATAAGGCGTGATGGTCACTGACAACTTTGAAGGACCTGCCATAGAGGTAGGGGCGAAACTTTGAGGTAGCCCAGAGAATGGCAAGGCATTCCTTTTCTGTTGTGGAATAGTTTGCTTCTGCCTTGGATAGTGACCGGCTAGCATAACTGATAACCCTTTCAAGCCCGTTAGTTTTTTGCACAAGGACGGCACCGAGTCCTACGCTGCTTGCGTCGGTGTGTATTTCTGTATCGGCGCAATCGTCGAAATGCGCAAGTATGGGTGGCGTCTGCAGGCGTCGTTTAAGTTCTTGAAAGGCTTGCACTTGCGCCGTTTCCCACCTGAATTCCACGTTATTCTTCGTGAGAAGCGTCAGTGGTTCGGCGATACGTGAAAAGTTTTTGACGAAGCGTCGGTAATAGGCACATAAGCCAAGAAATCGGCGCACGGCCTTCTTGTCGGTGGGTGGCGCAAATTCGGTGATGGCAGCTGTTTTCCGCGGGTCTGGGCGCACTCCAGACTTGCTGATCACATGACCCAGAAACAAGAGCTCGTCATACGCGAATCTGCACTTTTCTGGCTTCAGGGTCAGTCCAGAGGCCTTGATTGCTTGGAGTACTGCCTCAAGCCGCCGGAGATGCTCGTCGAAGGTCGAGGAAAACACGACGACGTCGTCCAAATACACAAGGCACGTCTGCCACTTCAATCCGGCCAGTACGGTGTCCATGACACGCTGGAACGTCGCAGGTGCCGAGCAAAGACCGAAAGGCATGACCTTGAACTCAAAGAGGCCGTCGGGTGTTATAAAGGCAGTCTTTTCTCGGTCTCTCTCGTCGACTTCGATTTGCCAGTAGCCGGTCTTGAGGTCCATCGACGAAAAGTACGTCGCGTTGTGAAGTCGATCCAGGGTGTCGTCTATTCGTGGGAGGGGGTACACGTCCTTCTTCGTGATTTTGTTCAGGCGCCGATAATCAACGCAGAAGCGCAGTGTCCCGTCCTTCTTCTTCACTAACACCACGGGTGACGCCCACGGACTCTTGGACGGTTGGATGATGTTGTCGCGTAGCATCTCCTCGACTTGTTTCTTTATCGCGTCGCGCTCTCGAGTAGAAACTCTGTAGGGGCTCTGACGGAGTGGTCGAGAATTTTCTTCTGTTATAATGCGGTGCTTCGCGAGGGGCGTTTGTCGGACCCGCGATGACGACGAGAAACACTCCTTGTATTGCAAGAGCAGGGTTTTGAGCTGGTCTTGCTTGGCCTTCGAAAGGCTCGGGTTGACGTCAAAATCCGGTTCGGGACCTCTATTCGTCGAAGCAGGTTCGGCAGCATCGAAGAGGGCGAAAGCATCGCTGGCGGCTACACATTCGTCGATGTAGGCAACCGTCGTACCAAAGTTGAGGTGCCTATATTCGTGGCTGAAGTTTGTCAGCACTACTTTTGCTTTACCGTCACGCAGCTCGGCTATACCTCGTGCGACGCATATTTGACGGTTCAGGAGTAGGTGCTGATCACCCTCGATGACGCCTTCAAGGTTCGCAGGTTTTTCGGTGCCGACGGAAATAATGACGCTGGAGCGCGGCGGAATGGTCACCTGCTCTTCTATCACATTCAATGCATGGTTGCCTGGCATCGCGTGGGGCGGGAGCGCTTTGTCCGAGTTCAGTGTTATCGACTCAGACCTCAGGTCGATGACGGCGCCGTGGTCACTGAGGAAGTCAATTCCAAGTATCACATCCCTGGAGCAGTTTTGTAGGATTACAAAGCTCGCAGGATAAGTCCGGTTATTGATGGTGACTCTCGCCGTGCAGACACCAATCGGCGTTATCAGGTGGCCTCCAGCTGTCCGGATTTCGGGTCCACTCCAAGCGGTCTTTACTTTCTTCAGCTTGGTGGCGAACGGTCCACTAAAGACAGAATAGTCGGCTCCGGTGTCGACGAGGGCTGTGACGCTGTGGCCGTCGGTAAGAACGTCGAGGTCGCTAGTTCGTCGTCTCGCGTTGCAGTTAGGTCGTGGCGTGGGGTCACGGCTGCGTCGGTGTGTTCCGCTGCTTGCATTTTGCGTCGTCGGGTCTTCTTCAGTCCGCGAGATTTCGTCGTCAGGGGTCTGTCTGGTTCGCGTCGTGTTCTGAAGGTTTCGTCGCGGCGTCGTCGTCGGCGGCGGAGGATCTTCGGTAGTTCGTCGTACAGCAACCGCACCTCCATCGGTTGCTGCCCTTAGTTTTCCGGATACGGGCTAGGCGACCGGCCCCGGTTTGGGCCAGTGTACGGCCGGCGGTGCGGTGACATGTAGCGGCCGGGCGACGGTGAGCGGGAAGGTCGTCGTTCTTGCCACTGTGTGCCTGTGAGATAGTCGTCGATGTCGCGAGGCCGTTCGCCTGGCTGCGGGCGCGGCGCGTTGACGGGGAATCCGCGTAGCCCCATCTGACGGTACTGGCAGCGGCGGTACGTGTGGCCGGCCTCCCCGCAGTGGTAGCAGAGCGGGCGGTTGTCAGGGGCGCGCCAAACGTCGGTCTTCCTTGGCGCGTAGCGCGGGGCATAGCCCTGGGCGACAGGAGGACGGTAGGGTGTTGGTGTAGGTGGCGGCGGCGGCGGCGGCGTCTGGCGGCGGAACTGCTGCGGCGACGCGGCGTCTTGACGTGGACGAGGAGCGGGGGCGTTGCGTCGGGCTGCAGCAGCGTAGCTCATTGCTTGTGGCTCAGGCTGCGCTGGTTCGGTCATCGTCGCTGCGGTCGGTGTTGGGACCTGGGGCTGCCTGGTTTTTTCGAGAAGGAGCCCGTACTCTGGCTGCTGTCCCTTCTGCCTGCGGCTTGTTCGACGATCCGGGTTTTCTTTGCCGTCGTCCTCGTCGCGGCTTGGGCTTGGGTCAGCGCTTCGCGGGGGCGTCCGGATCATGGAAGAAGCAGCACCTCCACCAGATGTCACGTGGTCGTGACGTCGACGAAGACAGCAGTCGGCTTTGCAGGGTGAAACTGTTTATTTGGCCGAACTTGTGGCCGGAAAATGAGAAGTAGAACTACAACAATACACGCTGTACAATGATAGCGGCGAACAGGGCGTCGTCCGTCGATCAACTGACAAGCGATCAAGCGCGTCGGCTTTTATACAGGCGCTATCGAACTTTCCAGCAATATCGCTGGTGGCGGCGTTATCTCTAGACAAAGCTGGAACATTCGCGTGCGGCGCGCAATCTTAACAAACCGATCTACTACAATCGCGACGCTTCTAGAACACTACTTTGCGGACAGCGTCGAGCGTTGATAACCGTCCCTGCCGGTCAAACCCGAATACATCAAAACAAGACAAGAAGTGGGCGTGGCAATATGGGACACTGACGAACACAGAGGACGCCGTTTCTTCACTGCCTCCAGGAGAGCCATGTTGGCGATTTCAGGCGCCGGTAACAGTCGTAATGCGTCCGCTTAGAGCAACCGCTTGGCGCCCGTTCAGTCTACAATGTTCTTTGTCCTCGTCAGGTGTTTGCTTAAATATAACATATGTCAAGGGTCGTGGGACGGCGTCAACTATGTAGTTCACGCAGGATGCACGACCTGTGATGTTGTAGGGGCCATCTTAACGCCCAAGAAGCTTGCTTGAAATGAGCTGAGGTGCACGACCAAACAGAGAACCTGTCGAAAATTCTGGTTCAGCACGTAATTGTCTTGTCACAGTTTTTCGCGACCTTGAGCGGCAGTTGACGAGTGAGCTGCCTCTCTACATATTTTGTTGCTTCTGACACCGGCGTGATGCATTCGGAAGCGTCGGGTCGGTATGGAAGCAATGTGTACATTTTACAAGAGGGTTCTTGTCCGTATAGCAAATAAAACTTCGAAAAGCCAGTGGTAGCTTGTATGGCAGAATTATAGGCGTAAGCTACAAATGGCAAAACATTGAGTGCCCCTAGTTACTGTGATCCGACGCGATCATGCAGCCGAGTGTGCGTTTGAAGCTCTGGGTCAAGCCGTTCGTCTGGGGGTGTGTGCTGTAGGCTTGCAGTGAACGATGCTACATGCAGCGAGAATGGCTTGCATGACTTGGAACAGGAACCGCCTGTCGCTGAGCAGATCGCATGGCGCTCCATGTCGAATAACGCGATCATATGCAGCTTTTCTGGACACCAGCGGTCTAGTTCGCGTGAACGACACCACGTGGCGTATCGACCTTAAAGAATTCAAAAGTCCCTCCAAGACGTATGCAGTGACGCGGCACTAAATAAAAGAGAATCAAAAGAAACGGTACACACGCCCCGAGACTGTCGCTTCACCTCAGTGCGCAGAAAAGAGAGCGCTGTGTGTCGGCGTTATCTCGACGGCGACGACTGGCAATGAATCGGCAGTTTTTCTAGACGTACCGTGCCAAATGTCTGGCCGTTATAGACGCACCCGCGATGCATCAAGAGAATCGTGTTTTTTTATTTGTTTGTTTAGTTTCTTGCGCTGCCGTACCGGTGAGCTTTTAGAGCAGCATTCTGCTTTCCCCTTTTCTTTTTGAGCTAGCGGGAACAATTATGTTTGGGTACGAACAGGGCCCGTATTCTCAAAAGGCGACAATCGCAAAAGTATCGCCTTTGGTGCGCGCTGATTGGCTATTGAGCAAACCGGAAAAGTTAGGGCGCCATCTGGTAATTCCGCCGACGTCAGTTTTGCGTCATGGTGCTCGACGGTGCTCTCGACATATTTGCAATAAACGAAGGCACCGTTAACCGTCGGTTCGTGGTGAAGTCTAGCATTTCAGTGACGTAGGCGGTAGCTTCTAGTAATCAGTCCTCGGTGGATGAACGCAGCATTTTTTACGCCGAAGCTTTCATCGAGCATTACCTTGGGGTGTTATCAGCACTCGATCTTTGCCAGCGCGTCTTTTTTCGTGGTTTGAACGTCCCAGGAACATGAACCGTGCGTTGCTCGCGTGGCTTATCGCGAGTTGGCAACATGGCCCGTATTCCCAAAAGGCGACAATCGCAAAAGTATCGCCTTTGGTGCGCGCTGATTGGCTATTGAGCAAACCGGAAAAGTTAGGGCGCCATCTGGTAATTCCGCCGACGTCAATTTTGCGTCATGGTGCTCGACGGTGCTCTCGACATATTTGCAATAAGCGAAGGCACCGTTAACCGTCGGTTCGTGGTGAAGTCTAGCATTTCAGTGACGTAGGCGGTAGCTTCTAGTATTCAATCCTCGGTGGATATACGCAGCATTTTTTACGCTGAAGCTTTCATCGAGCATTACCTTGGGGTGTTATCAGCACTCGTTCTTTGCCAGCGCGTGTTTTTTCGTGGTTTGAACGTCCCAGGAGCATGAACCGTGCATTGCTCGCGTGGCTTATCGCGAGCCGGCAACATGTTGAGATCTTGAGACGATGTCGCTGCGGCGGCACGCTACAGCTGAACTCTCCGAGTACGCCGTGTTAAACTCTCAACGAAAATACGTTTCACGCAAAGTTGCATTCTTTAAATATTATACTGTGCATTAAATAATCGAACAAAGAAACGTTGAAAGCACTTTCAACACGTCTTACACTTCAAGTAGCCACAGCCAAGCCGGCCAAGTCTGGCCACTGCGTAGAAGCAGCAGCACACGCTCGAAAACGCCGTACTCGGGTTGCTCTGCGCTCGTACAGTGCGCTCACTCCCGTGTTGTGAGACATTCGAACTACCAGCGGCCAGTTGCAACAATGACGTCACAGGCAAGTCTTTTTTTTACTTATTGAACGCATCAAATTCTACGTCACCAAACGCGATACTATCGCCTTTTGCGATCGTTTGAGAATACGGGCCCATGTTGAGATCTTGAGACGATGTCGCTGCGGCGGCACGCTACAGCTGAACTCTCCGAGTACGCCGCCTTAAACTCTCAACGAAAATACGTTTCACGCAAAGTTGCACTCTTTAAATATTATACTGTGCAGTAAATAATCGAACAAAAAAACGTTGAAAGCACTTTCAACACGTCTTATACTTCAAGTAGCCACAGCCAAGCCGGTCAAGCCTGGCCACTGCGTAGAAGCAGCAGCACACGCTCGAAAACGCCGCACTAGGGTTGCCCTGCGCTCGTACGGTGCGCTCACTCCTGTGTTGTGAGACATTCGTCGTACCAACGGCCAGTTGCAACCATTACGTCACAGGCGAGTGTTTTTTTTTACTTATTGAACGCATCAAATTCCACGTCACCAAACGCGATACTATCGCCTTTTGCGATCGTTTGGGAATACGGGCCCAGGATATTGTGGTTGCATAATAACCGAATTTCCTTTGGTGTACCACTTAGGTGTTGCTCGTTTGCTCCTTGCGTCAAATCAAATTAAAACTGGATAAGTTTGAGAACGGTAGGAATGACAGTAAAAAAACGAAGGTAAAGATAGTGTTTATTTGTTTTCATTTAGTTCTTATCGAAATGTGGCTGCCACCGCAAGCTTGGCGCCGTCGAAGCGGGTGTGCAAAAATGATACCGTCGTTGAAAGATGATCTTGTACACCGTAAAATGCGCACTTGGTTAGTTTGTTTTGTTAGGAATGAACGTATAGTAGAACACATACGACCGACGCGTTGCGCAATAACCTCTAGATCAGCCGTCTATCCCGCGCAAAAAAGGCACCTATCTAACCTATCGCATTTCTTCTTTTTCATTCTTTTTTTTTCCCACAGTCGACTGACTCATATGCTGGAGGTGATTGTCTTGAATCCTGTTGGCGCAGGTACACCAACAGGTTACCCTAATGGCCTGGAAGCTCGCGTGAAGCTCTCCATTCATGTGCTGTAGGCGCAGTCTCTTTCAACTTTGCACTTCAGCAAGCACAAAGTCGAATCACCTACAGGCCCAATAGTCCACTTTGATGAGCACAAAGAGTTTCATAAAAGCGAATTTTGGTGTTTTTGCGCTGACAACAATCATTGGTAATGCAACATAATATAGTAACTATTCGTACAATCTCTGAAAACCACTTCTTTATTCTGTATCACTCCTAATGTAGAATACAAAATGCATTTGACCTGCTCACCAACGGCCGGGTCACAAGCCACAGTAGAGAAAAGCGAACCCTCACAGCAGAGAAAAGCGAAGACATCGCTTGCTGAAGGCATTGATATCCGATCAACATCTATCTGATCTGAACAAGATTTCTGATGTGAACACCATTTTGCAGCCTGAAACTAAGAAGAAACCTTCACAAGAATGTGTCCAGCACCACTACGAATTTGCGTTCCACACTCAGAGAAACGACCTTACCGAGCGAACTAATCCGAGTACCCAGGGAAGACTCGCTCCATATAATGCAGTGATTGGGACGTCCACTTTCCGGCACCTGGCATTGCAGTTAATACATCACTGCAGAGGTCTACTGGTGTGAGGCCGTACATAGACGTGTATGAAAAGCTGCCCTGAAAAGTTGAAAGCGGTTCTCAATCTAGATACTCCTGTTAGCGTCACATTTATGTACACGCTAAAGAACACCAGGTGATTAAAAATTTTCGAAGCCCTCCACTACAACGTCCCTGAAAATCATGCCGTGATTTTGGGACGTTAAACACCAAGAATTAATATTGCTCTTAGCGCCACACGTTATGACAGCCGCAGCGCGTGACAGCCGTAACAGTCTGCCAGAAGATCGGAGTTGCGGCGATGAAAAAAGCCACACAAGCGCAAAAAAAAAAAAAAAAACCAGGCGCTCCTATGACTGCTGCCGCCTACTTGCCCCGGCGTACAACATCGAAGACGAGTTGTGGGTGCGAAAGGGAGGCAGCTGACCGAGGAGTGGCACCCTCCTGAAGTTCGAGGGTGCCACTCCCGTGTCATTAGACATCTGTTTTTTTTGTCAGTTCTGCCAATCTCTCTCTTTCTTCACTCTCTCTCTCTCTCTCACACACACACACACATATAATATATATATATATATATATATATATATATATATATATATATATATATATATATATATATATATATATATATATATATATATATACTCTTGCTAACGAGTTCAGTTGAAGTTTGCGCCTGTCCGTGTCTTTCTCGCCATTCCTCGAAAAAATATTTGCGCAAGTAGTAGTAAAGTTCGGGGGACCCTTCCTAACACACTCACCGCGCACCTAGGATGTCATATCTGGCGCGTAGCACCTTAGATCCACGCTCTGGACATGGTCGGCGGAAAGGAAATAAGTTCGTAGTGCACGTACAAAAGTGAAAAGTGTGCGCCATTCGAACTCCACTACGCAGCACGCACACGCTCACACGATATATATATATATATATATATATATATATATATATATATATATATATATATATATATATATATATTGTAGCGAAGCTTATTGGAACTCTGAAGTGGGTCGTCCTCTCCGGCCCCTTCTAGTGGGTTGCCCTCTTCGGACAGAGCGCAGCTCAGAGTCGGCACCCGCCTTGACTGTCGCAGTCGTTTATCGTCGCCGAGTGCCCGCAAATAAACGTCTTTATAATTTGGTGGAGGTGCTATATAAATTTGCAACGCGTATAAGCCAGTCAAGGAGGAGAGGAAGAAGACGTGAGTTGGTGCAGTCTGCCGACGCCATCATTACCCGACCATCAACCTCTCCTGTAAATAACCATACTTAAAACTTAACAGTAACAGTTTTCTGGTGGCAGTGCTGGGGAGTACGACCAAGACGATGGAGCCGCTACCGCTAGGTGTAAGCCGAAGCCGACGCCTCGTTCGACTGCCTCCAACACTACTGGAGATCCCGATGTCCAACAACGGCGACCCACAGTCATCTTCGACTCCTCCGTCACGGACAACCGGAGCCTGGATGCGTCAGATGTAGCCATGGTCTTTCTCAAGAAAACCCGGCGAGAACGTGGAGGAATGGCTCATCCACTACAAGCGTGTGAGCAATTGGAACAGCTGCAATCCCACGGCTCAGCTAGAGTATGTCTCTCTCTTCCTCACAGACACTGCGCTGTTGTGGTTCGAAAACCGCGAAGAATGACTAGTGACCTGAGATCCCTTCGCTTCTGCAATCATAGAGTTCTTAGGAGATTCGACCACGAAAAAAAGCGGGCAGAGCAGACATTGCTTCAGCGTGCTCAAATGCTAGATAAGACCTGTACAACGTACATACAGGTGATCCTCAAGTTGTGCAAGTCGGTGAATCATCAAACGTCCGAAGAGGACAAAGTTGGGCACCTTCTGAGAGGCGTTGCCGAGGATCTTTACAACTACTTCATCGGCAAGGACAGTCTCGCTTTGGTCGCTGACGTCATCAAGCATTGCCGCACATTTGAGACCTTGAAGCTACGCCGTATCGCGCCAAAGTTCGGCCGGTTAGCTAACGTGGCAATGATTGCGAGCGTCGAAGACGGCTACACTTTCCAGTTTGAACTTACGGCAACAGTACGGCAAATATGGCGTTGCAAACTGTCGAGTCGATGAGCAGCGACAGCACCGACGTTCCTTTCCCGATGACATGACGCACGCCCAACGCGCTCGTAGGGATACCACCACGAATTGGCTCATACCCGTTGCAATATATATATATATATATATATATATATATATATATATATATATATATATATATATATATATGAACACCTGCGTTTGACATTCAGGTTTCGAGACACCGCATTCGAATGGCACTATAGGCAACTTTTCGACATGCTCCGAAATGCAATTATACATGCGGCTATCGTAATCTGGAACACAGCTGGTGGTAAGACTCTGATTTTATGGGGAAGTTTATTTGAATGTTACGCCATCATTGCAGAAACCAGCTTAAGCACAACATGAAAATTTGAAAATTGTACACCAGTTTTCCTTGCCTAAATTCTCCAATTTTATTGTTTGTCAAATAATCATAATGGAATGTATTGAATAATGGAACATAAGGAGGAAGATGGTGAAAGAATGCTTAAATTCGGTACAGTAATTGCAAGGATGCTCCTTCACGCAATGATCGATGCGTACATTGGGCAATGGACACCGGCCATTCAAATAAAGTCAGCGTAACTATTCTATGCCAGAGTGGTACTACATGGACAGCACGTTCGACAAGCCTTGCTTGGGTCGAAACACCTTCCGATGCCGTAGCAAAAAACTATGCCCTAGCCTGACAACTAATGAACCGTAAGACAATAGATATCCGACCTTCACGTTCTATCTGCGGAAAAGCGTTCATTCAAAACGGTGCAAAAGCGTGATTATTTGCTTGGAATAAAACAGGAAAATTTGGTTCTCGAAGAAATCTTTTAGGCGCTCGATCTAAGTTTCAAATGCCTTAGGCATATAGGAAGATGGGAAACGCTCAGTTTGAGAAGCTGGAAATCAAATAAACTGCACCATGCCCTTTAGTATGAACAACTCTACTGACACTGAAAGGCATGGATGTTAAACGCAATTGGAAAAAGTCTCTTCTTCCAGCTGTTTGTATAGGACCTTGTCGAAGAAGTAGACAAGAAGCTTATATATATAGTGCATCAGCGACACGTTAGTGATAAACCTGAGGCGAACAAGCAAGGCGAGCTCGACCTGTTTATATAGTTTGATGAACCATTATTCGGCTTATTGGGCTTGGCTCGCTAAGAGTGAGGAGGGCAATCTAGTGAGCATCAAATACTTGGCTCATTGAATCGTTAAACAGAACTGTAATGCGAAAAGCGCTTTTTAGTTTTGAAGTCTTCCTCCTCGCTGTTTTCATTCGCTCTGTTATACATTGCTGCTGACATGGGTACCTGTTCCGGGAAATTCAGCAGTAAAGACAACACGCATGTGTCCGTGCCTGAGGTTCCCTTTAAGTGATTACTCTTTCAACTGCGTGAAGTGGCGTTGCTGTAACAAAAGCAGTGTGTCATCGGCTGATATTCCCTATGAAATTACCTATGCTGATCAGGAAAGCAGCGTACACTAAAGGACGTGTTGAAAGGGTGTCGTTTCGCCTCACAAAAATAGTCCTGGTATCTTTTATGCCTCTCGATTGCATTATTACCGCGCGCGCAGCACTCCCAGGTCCAGAAGCGAAACCGAAACTGCAGCAAATATCTCGGGTGCAATGCTCCAGCGAGAAAAGAAGCAAGTAAATCTTCAGCAGTGTTGCACTAGTAATAATAATTGCTGGAGTTCTATGTGTCTAAACCACAATATGTTTATGAGGCGTGCCGTAGAGGAGGGCTGCGGAGATTTCGACCGCTTCGGCTTCGTTAACGTGCATCTAAAACCAAGTACATGAGCCTATAGCATTTTCGCCTCATTCGAAAAAATGCTGGAGCCACCGTCAAACCTGTGCCCTTTGGGTCAGCAGCAGCACACCGTAACCGCTGTACCACCGCGGCAAACATAAGCAATTCTGAGAGAGACAAAAAATAGAAGAAAACAACGCATTGGGATTCGAACCCGCGATTACGCGCGAACAGCGCGTAATCGGTCGATCAACCAATTCAGCCACAGCGCGCGGCGGCTGGCACGTGATACGATAGGTATTATAAAGATACTACGGACAAACGCTCCTTGCAACGCTCCTTGCAAGTGTCCCCACGTTCCAAATAGCAGGAACGAAATGCAGAATTGAAAAGAGCTGCTTTCTGTTTGCAAAAATGCACTGTAGATCATAATTGGATGTTTGACAGCGTAAGGAACGAGGACGATATCGGAAGACAGTGCTGAACTTACAACTGGCGATATTTTCAAGCTTACAGCAATATATACGCGCTTTTCTCCAGGAAAGAAAAAAGAATAGAGCAAATGAAGTATACAAAAAATCGTAGAAGCCCAAGAAATTTTTAAATGTCATAAAAAGGTGCATCAGTGCAGCTTCGCTTGCTCTTTCGAGCAACGAAAGTGAATTTCTCGTGATCGTAAAATATATGTGATATTGATGATGGGTTGTTGCCTCCTGTGACTGCAATTTTTTTGTACGCCAGGCCTACAATTGTCGCCTGACTAAGATCACGTAACATCGCACAACATCTACTTAGTGACTACAATCACGTTACAACACGTAACTAGTCACGCGACTAAAATCCCGTAACGTCACGTAACTACTTATGTGACATGTTTCCGCCGAAAACTTCGGAACAACCGGGTGGCGCGGGGCAACCTCAGCGTGTCTGCACTGGCCCTAATAATAAAGTTGTACTTTCCCTCTAGGTGACTAAAATCCTATCACGTAACTACTATAGTGACGCGACATGTCCCCTTCAGAACCACTTAACAAGTGCGTAGTGTGGGGAACCGACCGAAACCTGAGAAGAATAGAATATCGAAGTCTAGGCATATCCTACACCCACAAAAAAGATATCGATATCGAGTAAAAAGGGCGCCTTTTTGTCCCACAACAATAATCGTCATCTAGCTTGCTCGCGTTTCCTTTCTTGAAAACTTGGCGCTGGCCACTTTCCTACCAAGATGGAGGAGGAGGAGAAAAAAAAACGGAAAGACAGGGAGGTTAGCCAGTTCTCAGACCGGCTGCCAAGAATGTTATGTCACGCTGATAGTGCACATGCCCTTCGTGACCAGAAAGTGCAGGGCGCGCGGCGATAACGCAAGGAAAGGAAGGCAAAATAAATGACGATCATTGTTGTGGGACAAAAAGACGCCCCTTTTACTCCGTCTATTCCGTTAGTGTATACAGTGAAACCTCGGTGATACGATCAAAGCTCATACGAATTTCGGGGCGATACGAACTTTTCGTTGGTCCCGGCCAAGGCCCATTGGCCTGCACTGTAATGGAGCACGGTTGTTGCGTACCGATTTTCATCCAGCGACGTTTGATACGAACGTACGCTACCGCTCAGGTACGAAGAGGTGCTGTCCGCGCTGTCGCGGAAGACCCGCCAAGCACGTGCGAGCGCGGGAACGCAAGCGTGGGCATGCGCGCCGCACCGCCAAATCGTCAGAATCACGGTGTAAGAAAAACACTTTTCTTACGGTCGGAATAAACCTTCAGAGACGCGTCACGGCCTCCGAGATTGTGTGCGCGAATCTTTAATGCTCTTATGTGTCTCCGTGTGCCTTCGCGTTTAGATTACAGAGCACATTAGCGCCATGCTTTTTTTTTGCTAGCGCGTCGACGCGGACTGCTGTCGTTGTACTGTGTTACACGTGCCTGCCTCGTGCATCAGACATCCTATGAAAGGTGCACGAGGACAGAAAGAAGGCGAGCATGGTCTTGGCGAAGGAGTCAGGCGTTACTACGTCAGCATGCCCGACCGTTGAGGTCGCACTTGTGCGGGCACGGCCGTAAATCTCCCAAAAAACATCCCCAACACTTCCGCGATAACAAAATCATAACACATGACCGTGGTTTTGTAATTTTGTGGCCTTGGTCTATTGCGTCAAAGCGCTTCTTTTGTTTTGCTGCACTACTGCGGCGTCATGCAAAAAAGCATACCAAAATTTGGAAGGGGCTACTGCTGTCGCGGGTCACAACGCACCTGGTTCATTAAAAAAATACGCCCGTGCGGGCCGTATATTTACGAGTGCTGGTATGATTGCTGACATCTAAAAACTTGATTGACAATCATTCAGGGTTCTTCTTGACGTTGCTGTGGCTCTGATAAACAATAAATGAAAATGTACGCCAGCTTTCTTTTGACGCATGCTAATTTTCAATGCTTTCTCGTGATACGAATTTCGGATCATGCGAATATTTTTGGTGGTCCCGTGAGATTCGTATCACCGAGATTTCACTGTATATACACTCTAAAAAAAGCCAGTATTTGGGGAGTATTTCTGCTACACAACGATAATCATCATCTGGCTTGCTCGCATTTCCTTTCTTGAAAACCCGGCTCTCGTCACTTTCCTATCAAGAATGCTATGTCACGCTGATAACGCGCGCGCCGTTCGAGACCGGCAAGTTCCGGGACCGCGGTGACAACGCGAGGAAAGTACGCGAGGTGGATGACGATTATTGTTGTGTAGCAGAAATACTCCCCAAATACTCGATTTTTTCTTAGAGTGTAGTACTATTATACTAGCAAAAACTTTGCACCTCTAGCAATAGCTTCGAATTACTAGCAAAACCTTAGAAGAAGCTAGGTCGAACAGTAGCTCCGCTGTCGGTTCCAGCCTTGCGCAACTAGTACATGCTGTGCACATTTTTATTTATAGATGTTTAAAATGGCATCTTACTGCGGTACGTTGAGGTGGGCTGCGAGTGCGTGCGAAAAGCTGCTGAATCACAGGATTTTCGTTTTTTAACTGGCAGCACCAGTCCCTGGACTTCCCCAAAGCTTTGATCCACACACGTACGTCATATCACACGGACCTATCCAATGCAGCGCACAGTGCTTTGTGATGTTAATGAAGAAGGCATGCTGGTCTTTTTCAGTTCACGTAGGACAATAGATATGACAAGAGATGAATAAAAATCCCAGCTCCACCGCAGGGCGATGCAATGAGTGCGATAACAACAAATGAAGTAAGGCTGGCAGCTAACTCGTCTAGATCCTGCAGTGCCGCGTAACTCTACAAAATGTTGCTGTAACAGAACACAGCCACCCCGGGTCGGAAAGAAAATTTCGCACAGTCTCTTCGCGTTGAGAGCGCAGCATGTACAAGGGTATACAAGCCGTCCGCTGATGCCTGTCGAGATAGCGATTTTGATTTCTTTGAAGTAAGGGCGAAATCATTGCGCTGCTGTTGACAAAGAAAGATGGTTGATCCCTCCTTCATAGGAATCGGAATAACACGAAAGTAAAGCGTGCCCTTAAAGAAGTAACTGAATGTTTACAGAAGTAACTGAATTGATATAATAGAGTTTGCACAATGTATATTGATGTCTGGCAGCTATAGCACCGTTTACCGTGTACTTAGCTTTAGGTGCACGTTAATGAACCCCAGGTGGTCTAAATTTTCGGAGCTCTCCACTACGGCGTCCCTCATAATCACATCGTGGATAAGGGACGTTAAACCCTAGATATTATATTATTATAGCACCGTTTAACGTGGATGTACCCACTTCGATGATTAGTGGTACATCTCCATACCGACGACTAAGGTCCATGTTAAATGATTAAACAAACCCTTTATGGTAGCTGTAGTAGTTAACGGTGAAAGCGTAATCAGAGAACGAGGTGTGATAGCCAGAAGAGCGTCGCATATTGGACGCTGAGCTTGGCCGCCATCCCGCGGCATGTTAAAACGTGATTGAACACCATGGCCGGACTAGAGGGTAGTGTGCCTCGATATGTGCGCCCCCCTTAGGGTGTTGCCATTCTTTGAAGGGGCTGATGCCGCCACGACGCCATTTTTTGCCCCGCGTCTCGTGCCTCTCAGCGCAGCTGCCGTAGAGGGGTGAGACGCCGGTAAGAAGCCGTGGGCTAAAATATGGCAGCCGCGCCGCAGTAGACGCCGCAGATGTCCTCACCCTGGACCACGGTGTAAGAAAAATAATTTAGGTGTGGACGCTCTCCGCCCGCCGCGAAGGAGAGCGCGTCCAGATAATGTTCGCCTTTAATACATGCGCCGGCCGCAGTTTCGTGGGGGGCGCTGCTACATGGGGGCTTAAGAAACCTATTGCGACGAGGCGAACGCGCGTTTTTCTTCATTTTTTTTCACCTCATTGCATTTTTTTTAACCGTGCACGCTAGCAACTAGAGCAAGGAACGCATACCGCGTTTCTCGCGACCGTGCTCGCGACCGAAAAATGCGGCGTGCGGCGAACGCCGGAATTGGCTGCACGGCGTTAGAAAAAAAAAGGATGCCGAAAAGAAAGTACATAATTGTTCTTATTGTTTAGACCACTGCTGCTGTAATTTACGCACAGCGGAGGAGGATAGAGCAACTGAACGGTGAGTTTTCATACGGCCACGGTGTAAACGGCGCACCCGACGCACATAGCGTCCCTAACAGCGTTGCGTACGTAAAAGCGCGGCGTCTTGCTTAGAGCGCGTGAGCAGTCTTTCTGCTCGCTGACTTCTCACGTGCGCAACGCCGTTACGGACGCTACGCACGCAGCTCGTCTTCTATAGTACATGCGCCGGCCGCGGTTGCGTGGGAGGCGCTGCGACATGGGGGCCGAGAGGAGGAAAGAGGCGAACATTATGTGGACGCACCGTCGGGCGGAGTGTCCACACCTAAATTATTTTTCTTACACCGTGCCCTGGACAAAACGCGCAACAAAACGCACATCAAGGCACCCTACTAGAGGGAAACGCAAAGCGCCTCCTGCCGCCCCGGTAGCCCAGCCGTGATTTTTCTCTGGGCAAGCGCGTCAGCGGTGAACGCGGTGTTAGTCAGGTGAGGCAAGCGCGCGTCGCAGAGCTATTTTTGGTTTGGATTAGCGTGATGCAATGAGCAAGGCCGACGCTTTTACGACGCCTGGTCTAAGATCGCCACCTCGCGTTGTGTTAAGGCATTGACAAAATTGAACTTCTATTGAAAACGCGCCGAATTAGCGGACCTGTAACGCGTTGCAGGTGCGAATCGCTTAGGCCACAGTAATGACGAATTACTTTACCGCTCCTAGAGGGACACACCACCCCGCCGACCGGGAGAGTGGTAGATATAAATACTCGGCAGATCCCACGTACCGTGGGAGTCGATGTTATGCGAAGCATGTGGCGAGTAGGTGACTGTGGCGTAACTTTTTTTACTGAGCGACACGTTACAAAATGACGCTAAAGATTTGTATATATTTTACACGCACACATATATATGTTGAAGAGCCGCATATGAGTTATATAACCAGTTGTTTACGGTTGGGTAACGCTGCCAATGGCAACGTGGGTATTACCAAAACCAGAAGCGGTAAGCTGATATGTAGTGCTTATACGTGTCCCGAAAACGCACGCACGTTTCACGAACCCGTGTGCATGTGTGCAAGAAGTTCTTGACAGTTCTTGAACAAGGGCATCATCACCATGATCAGTGAGCACCAGCAGCTGGTCATGACTTGTTATAGGATCCGGTCGTGATCGTGGTGACGAGGGGTCCGTGTGTAGTGAAGTATATGGTATAGTAGAGCTGTTGGAATTCGTGGATGTCTCGGTCATTTCGTCGACAAATTATCTGTCGACAAAGCCGGTGACATGTCCGAACCTGAAGCCACCCTTCGTGTTGGTGAGGTATAGGCCGTCGAGGCTGGTAGGCCTGGATAGTGCTACGTAGACCAACTTCAGTGGATGGTGTTTGTCGTATTCGTAGACTACATGGGCGTATGCGGCCTACGTAGCCTAGTCTACAAAGTGGCTGTCAATTATTCTGGCATCATCCTCGATCAGCATGAGGCCATCGCCCAGCCTCGTAAGAAATGAATAGGACACTGCGTCGTTCTGGTGGATGAAGTGCACTTTACGGTGCTGTGATGTGGATATCATATGTAACATTCGTTAATGTATTCCTCCGGGGTCGAGCAATGCTTCAATATAGCTTCCTAAATTATAGGAATACAATTGTAATGTTTATTAGACTGCTATAAAAGAGTAGCCTACACTGGAACTACAGACGTTCATCTGATATGACGCCTGTATCGTAGGAGTACACATAGTAGGAGTATCATGTAGTGTTTATTGCTGTCTTGTAAATTAGATAGCCAGCACCACAACCACAATTGACGTTGCACCGTTGTACGCCTGCGTAGGCTGTTTTTCCAAGCCAGTTTATAGACCTGGCGTGGCTCAGTGGTAGAATACCTGATTGCCACGCAGAATGCTTGGGTTCGATTCCTGCTGGGATCCTAATTTTTATTATTTCCATTCGTTGAGTCAACGCTGCCGACGTTGGTTTTCCTTAACGCTCTAGCATTTAAGTTACCAACGTCTGTTCTCGCCGTTCCTGGGTAGATGTAAACTGTCAATCACCTGTGGCGCATACCCGTACACCGCGGCCCGTGGTAAACGGGTATGTGCCACACGTGTCTAGTGGAAAGGGTTTGACGACGTACGCGACAGGATATTAACGTTATTCATGTCATGACCCGGCAATCATATTCGTCAAATCCTCTTACCCTCCCATGCAAATTTTGGTCTACACCAAGTTAAGGAGGCGACCATGAGGGCACCCAAACGTAGGCGGCTAGATAGATAGATAGATAGATAGATAGATAGATAGATAGATAGATAGATAGATAGATAGATAGATAGATAGATAGATAGATAGATAGATAGATAGATAGATAGAAACGCTCAAAGTGCCAGAGGTTCGCTAAGAAATGCTTCGCATTTAAAAGGCGCATTTGTGAAGCCCCTGGAGTCTGTGGCCGTGGCGTAGTGGATGGCGTGCCCGGCATCTGTTGTCGCGGACCGAGCGGTCGTGGGTTCGATGCCCGTTGACGGAACTTTTTTCTTTGACATCTGATCGTGTAAATTTTTTCTACGTCATTTTCGTGACGGAAATACGTCACTTAAGTCTTGGTGGACCCCGGCATAAAACACTTTCGTGTTAAAACAACAAACGATGTTTCTTATTCTTTGCTTGGCTTAATTATCTGTTGGTTTCATTAGTTGTGTCTAACAAAGAAAACAAGCCCTCGAACAATTCCCCTTCGTTTCCTTTGCGTTGCTCAATTGTAGGTACCTGAGAAGATCGTAACGAAATCATGAGAACGGAGAAATAAGCTTCCACCACAATACGCGCGCGAGAGTTCAAAAGAGCTTTGTTCACCATAACTTGATCGGGCGTTCTGTTCCTTAGACGTTTATAAAAGAATCAAGTAAGAATTACAAATGTAGATCTGAACGATCTGATACGCGTGGAGTGTTTAAACATACACTAAAAGAGTAATAAAATAAAGAGAAAAAGAAACAGCAGCTCAAGATTACAGTCAAGAACCGAAACGAAAGCTCTGTTTTGTTTCGGCGGCGACATCCTGTGCGAAGCTGTGTAACTAAGTCACGGGCTGAAAAAAAAAATGCTGATCCGTCGCCAGGGCCCGTATTCTCAAACGATCGCAAAAGGCGATAGTATCGCGTTTGGTGACGTAAAATTTGATGCGTTCAATAAGTAAAAAAAAAAAACACTTGCCTGTGACGTCATTGTTGCAACTGGCCGTTGGTTGTACGAATGTCTCACAACACAGGAGTGAGCGCACCGTACGAGCGCAGAGCAACCCGAGTGAGGCGTTTTCGAGCGTGTGCTGCTGCTTCTACGCAGTGGCCAGGCTTGGCCGGCTTGGCTGTGGCTATATGAAATATAAGACGTGTTGAAAGTGCTTTCAACGTTTTTTTGTTCGATTGTTTAATGCACAGTATAATATTTAAAGCATGAAACTTGCGTGAAATGTATATTCGTTGAGAGTTTAACACGGCGTACACGGAGAGTTCAGCTGTAGCGTGCCGCCGCAGCGACATCGTCTCAAGATCTCAACATGTTGCCGGCTCGCGATAGGCCACGCGAGCAACGCACGGTTCATGTTCCTGGGACGTTCAAACCACGAAAAAACACGCGCTGGCCATAGGCGTATCTACCGGGGGGCAAGGGGGGCGCTAGCCCCCCCAATGAGAAATGTTGGGGGGGCAGAGCCCCCCACTTTCGACAGTGGCTATTGTCGGCTGCAGGCTGGGAAACTAACAAGTAAGGCAAAGTTTTACATGAACGCAGCAATAACGTAATTTTGTAATAAAATTTGTCCTGCGATTCTGCTGTGACGACTGTCCTCCGTGGGTCATGACCACGGAGGAATAGGCTACCTGCGGTGCGGGCTGCCTCTTCCACGCTTCAAGGGCGTAGCCAAGGGGGGGGGGGGGGGGGGTTCAACCCCCCCCCCCCCCGAAATTTTTCAGTTTTGCTTGCGTATATATACACGCACACATACAAACGCACGCACGAACATACATAAAGTATGGTTGAAACCCCCCGCCCCCCCGAAAAAAATTTCTGGCTACGCCCCTGCCACGCTTGTGCGTCTTGCGTTCGAGCATTGCAGAGGAGGCTATCGCTCAGCAGGGGCTCTATAACATTACAGCAATCTGTCATGATTTTATTTCGTTCTGCCTGGCCTGAAACGTGTTATATATAGCCCGCTCAAACGCTCTCCTTTTTCAGGAAATTCAGTTTCTTGCTGTGAAAACGAATAGCATTGCCACTGCTCCATATTCAAGCTGCTGTGAGTTGATGACTGTGCATATGTGTCCAGTATTTTAGTTGTGCCTAGCGAGGACAGCTAAAATAGCTTCCCAATTTAGTCTCCGATTAGCCTGCTTCACTTGACTTATCACATGGTAGCCTGCAGCGATCGTGGCGGCTTGTAACAAGGCGGTGGGCTCGAGCACAGTGAGAAGCCCAGCTTTCAAGTTTGCCCCGTTACTTGATCTACCTAACCAGGGAGATGATCAGCGTCCACGGTTTCTTGGACTAAGAAGGCTACCCATCTGCCAATGATCGCGTCTGTATCTTTATTGTATCTTTATTTCCCTCTCTACCCCTTTGTCAGCAACGATGAGTTCACAGAGAGTTGCACGCGCGCAAAAGCAGCTCAACATCGTTATACTACAACTGAAAGTATCTATTATACACATATGAATCCATCTCGCCCGCTGCTATAAGCAGCCGCTGCCAATGTGATTGGCGGGCAGCCTTCTTAAATTACGTTCAGAAAGAGACACTGTCTGGCTATTCCGAAAAAAATGAGTTATTGTTCAGCACAGTAATGTGCTGCTTTATTGTGCACACTTCATTTTAACGCCGCAGGTTTTCGCAGACTTGTGCCGTCGCGTAACAAGGAGGCTATTTTATAGCACATTAAAAGTTTTTGACGAATAGCAAAGAACAAATGACAAACATTACGCCGTATTGAAAATAGTTCACTATTATTATTATTTTATGCAGTAATGCGTATGCGGTAATCACGCGGTGGATCACTTACGCGTCATTTGTTGCGTCGGTTTACGAGCAGGTGCTGTGAGCATGACCCAGAAAATTTCTACCAATCATTAACAGCTAACGACCTGTACGGAAAGAGACAATGCGGTTAACGTTATAATCACCTACATATTTTCAAGGAGAATTTGAGCTTACACAGTTTACGTAGGCTATTTACTTGAAAGAACAGGAGGGGAGGAGTAAAGGGCCTCTTCACTGTTTTCCCGTCCAACCCCACCCGAGATGGAAAAAGTAGGAGGGCAAGGAACGACACCTAGTATATAAATTCGCAGTCATTTATAATCGTATAACTATACAGAACCAGCGCAATGTGGTTTGCTTAAGTAATAATCGACTGAACTTGGTCTTCGTTTTAAAAAAGACTTCATGTTAGAGGGCTCTAACAGTAAAGAAATCGGCACTCGGCTTATCCTGAAGACTTCTGCGAAGTACCTTGCTTTGTCAGCCACATGTTTTGTTTAATAAGTGAGAATTTAAGGTACTAGAGTCATAGCAGGTTCTTCATACTCATCGTATCTACAACGCCAAACTAAGACCGGGAAGTTTGCTGATGCAATGCTCAGATGATCAGGTTAGATTTGGGTGTACCCTTTAACCTTCACGGTAATATTTCCAAAATGTTATTAAACAGTGCTGTGTTGTCGCGGTATAGGGCGACCCAGCCTGCACAATCTGGTTGTGCAGATTCTTGCTTGATTTAAAACAAACAGTTTTGAAAAGCAAGTCATCTGATCTGCTCTATGAATATAAAAATCCACCTCGAATCATATATATATATATATATATATATATATATATATTGTGAGACGACGGTCAAGCCGAACGACTCTTCTTTATTTATCTCGAGCCTGAGCCCCGCTACTCAGACCCAAGTGGTGATGATGAGTATTTACAGGTGAGAGGATGAAGCATTATGAATAATGCTCACACTAATTTCCCCGCGCGCTGAAGCGGCCAGCCTGGCCGCGCTTAGACTGGGGATAGACGTCGAACGAAAGGCTTCAGACGCGAAACGTGGACTATCTCGGAACCACGGCAGCGACGGTCAGAAGAAACCTCAACGGGAGTAACGCGATAGTTGACAGGGGATGTTTGTTCAATAACCACGTAGGGTCCAAGGAATCGCGATTTACACTTCTCACATAGTCCTGGGGCACGAGTAGGCGTCCAAAGGAGCACTTCGTCACCAGGACGGAAAGACAAGTCACGATGATAGCTGTCATACCGCTGCTTGCGGTCGTGTTGACTGGCTTCTGTACTGAGCCGAGCAAGTTGCCGACAATTTTGAAGTCTCGAGACGAACTGTTCCGGCATAGTTGTAGAATTGTCGGTTGGAGTGCGTAAGAATGAAGCGTCGATCGTGATATCTTGTCAACAGCGAGTCGTTCATATGACGGACACGGAATTTTCATCTCATGACGATGTTCGCAAACTGCGTTTCCTCACGGCGGTCGATTGTTCCATTCCACCTGGCGACGAGAATGTTCTGACGTTGACGTCCGATACCTTCGTTAGTGGTGATGATGAGTATTTACAGGTGAGAGGATGAAGCATATGAATAATGCTCACAATATATATATACGGTGGGCAGAGTGAGCGACGCCGCCCCCCCCCCCCCCCCACTCGCGAACGAGATGGTACGCCACTGGCGCTGGCAAAGAACGAGTGCTGATAACACCCCAAAGTAATGCTCGATGAAAGTTTCAGCGTAAATTGAATACTAGAAGCTACCGCCTACGTCACTGAAATGCTAGACTTCACCACCAACCGATGGTTAACGGTGTCTTCGTTTATTGCAAATATGTCTAGAGCACCGTCGAGCACCATGACGCAAAATTGACGTCGGTGGAAATACCAGATGGCGCCCTAACTTTTCCGGTTTGCTCAATATCCAATCAGCGCGCACCAAAGGCGATAATTTTGCGATTGTCGCCTTTTGAGAATACGGGCCCAGGAATCGAACCGATGACGGCGCAGTGATGCCACGTTCCGAAATTGAGCGATTAGCTCGCTCGGCCACGGTCAACGTCTTGTGGCTGGTGGTAAGCAAGGGTTTATCAATTTACCACAAGCAGTTGAAGGACCGCGTTTCAAAAAACGCGTTAGGGAACAACGTTATGCCAATTGCGGCAAGTTGAGAATGGCTTCAAACGAAAGCTGAATGTCAGGACTACATGTGATTTCCTGACAGTTATGTTCGGGGGAAGATTTCACCAGTGTGGATCAACGGTGACTAATCGGCAGACGGCGCCCGACGGAAAAGGGGCGCTAAGAAGGGCCATTAGGCCGTTCGCCTCTACCCGCGCCTTTGTAGCCGAACCCCGCGACCTTTTGTCGACCGCTCCTTTCGCGGCGGAGTCACCCATGCGGCGAGAACGGGCACTATCAGTGGCAATGCTCACAAATGACAACTCCAGCCACGGAGCAGGGACAAAATCGTCTCCCTCAGGAGAGGCTCGCTGCGAGGGCAGCACGTGAACCGGCGGCGGAGAGCATAACAACCGAAAGGGGCACGGCTGGTAGGTCGAGCTTAACATGGATAGAGTTGGTAAGTGCGGGGCGCAGGTTTAACGCGTGCTTAGATTCAGGAGCAGACATAACAGTGATCAGGGGAGAGTTAGTTCCGGAAGTAGCGAAACTCCAGGGAGTAGGGAAAGTGCGATTGAGGGGAGCATTCGGGCAGGCTGTTCCCGCTGATTTGATGTGCGTCCCTTTGGCACTGCACATTCCAGGGGGAGATACTACTCCGGAGCTGATGGAACTGTGCGCGGTTACTGAAAAACTCGCGGAAGGAGTAGACGCCCTCTTAAAGGCCAACTCCGGCGATTTTTCGGCCATGTCAAAGTAACGGTGCTTTTATGTTCCTGAGACGCTCCTGTTACGGGCCCGATAGCAGAAATACTCGGCAAATTGGAGAATAATTTTAAATAAGCAAAAAAGCGCAACACCGAAACCGAAACCCAACCGAGTGTGCTGTCTACGTATGACGTAGATGTTGTTACGAACGAACCGGAAGTCGTGCAAGGCATGCCGGTCACGCTGGCGCCGAGTATGAAAACTGTGATAGCCGGGACGACCAGCGAAGCGCCGGCCAAACCAACGCTGTCTGTCGCCTTGTACACAGCAGACGCTCGCTGTAGCGGCCGAAGCGCCGAAGTTAGCGGTGCCCTCGGCTGCGTCACTTCCGCCGCCTTCCCAATACTGACGTCACAGACGCAATGTTGCCAATAATTGTGGGAAGCCAGGAGGGCGTTTGCAGACAATCTTTAAAATTCATTTGCAAACAATCTGCGCATGTCTCAAGCCTGTAATTTGGCATAAACGACGGAAACATGCAAATGAACGTACCCAGCAAATTTCATTGAGATCCATCGACGTCGAAAAATCGCCGGAGTTGGCCTTTAACGCCGGACACGCTAGAGAAACTTGAGCAGATTCAAAGAAACTCGCAGGAACTGGCGATTCATATTGTGAGGGCGGAGCGGAATGCCGCCGAGGAAGTTGATCATGAAGATGAAGTGAGTGCTCAGGAGACGCCGGAGCACCGGCTAGATTCAATGGGGCCTACAATAGAAGGACAAGTAACGACGAATGAGGTGGGTAATGAGATGTTCGCAAAGGAGCAACGGGAGGACAGCCCTGCGATTGCCGTGGGAGCAGGCACGTGTCGGTACACACGCAATGTTCATAGAGGGTGGGTTATTGTTCCACCGGGAACTCTTGAACGGGAGGCAGTGTAATCAAATAAATTGTCTTACCTGAAACACGTCCCAGAGAAGTGCTGGAGCTCGCTCATGATGCACCTTGCGGTGGCCATTTCTCAGGAAAGAAAACGAAAGAGCGCGTTCGTATAGTGCATTCTTTTTTGGCCAACAATGCCGGCGGACATCAAAAGGCATTGTCAACCTTGCCTTACCCGCCAGAAATTCGCGAGTAGAAAGGTGGCCGATCGAGTGCCAATCACTCCCCTCACACGACCGCAAACACCATTTCAGGTGGTATACATCGACTGTATCGGTCCCATAGAGCCTGCATCTTCACGCGGCCACAAGTATGCTTTGTGCATGATTGACTTATGCACGAGGTGGCCCGAAGTCATTCCGCTTCGAGCTTTGACCGCGAGTGCGACTTGTCAGGCGCTGTTAGATATTTTCTCGCGGTATGGGGTACCTGAACTTATATGCAGTGATCAGGGCACGAACTTTACTGCCGCGTTGACTAAGGAGCTGACAGAAAGACTGGGGGTGGAGGTACGGTTTTCAACGCCAGAGCACCCACAGAATAACGGATTAGTGGAGAGGTGGAACGGAACATATAACATTTAAGGCGATGATGAGACATGTTGTACATGACCATGCGCGAGATTGGAACCGCTATATACCATGTGCCCTGTGGGCGTATCGCGAGATTCCTCATGGGATAACAGGCGTGGCACCGTTCGAGCTAATGTATGGTCGCTTGGCCCAAGGACCAATAAACATACTACAGAAAAGCTGGACGGGAGATTGGCAGCCGCCAATAGGTCTAAATAAAAGTGCAACTGCATATTTGACGGAGCTCCGTGCGCGAATGACAGAAGCAGCGCGTGCAGTTGACAGCCGCGCGGAACGAATACAGCAGATGTACACTGAGAAGTATAACCTTCGAGCTAGGTCAAAAGAGTTTGACGCGGGGGAGCAGGTACTGGTTCTTGAGACAGGACACGTGGGAAAGATGCAGCCGAGGTGGAATGGACCCGCGGAAGTGGTGCAGCAAGTGCGGCAAGACAGCTACATCGTCAGGTTTCTGGAAGATGCGGAAAAATGGGTGCACGCCAATCACCTCAGAAAGTACTACGTCCGGGTACATAACGCGGCTGTAGTGTTCGAAACAGACGAAGAGTTCGGCCAGTTGGAAACAATTCCGGAGCGTAAGACGAGAGGCAATGGCATACTTACAATGCTCCAGGAAAGTACACACCTGTCGAAAACGCAGGCACACGAATTGAGTAAAGTATTGAAGAAGTATGAGCATACCTTTTCAGAAAAGCCTGGAATGTCTAAAGTGGGTAAACACAAAGTTACCCTGCTTCCGGGCACGACGCCAGCGAAGTCCTACCCCTACCGTGTGCCGGTAGCGCTGAGAGCGGAAGTGGAAAGACAGGTATCCGAGTTGAAGGATTGGGGCTTGATTTACCCCATCGAAAGTAGCTTTGCGCACCCGGTTGTGTGCGTTTCGAAGAAAGGCGGTACAATGAGAATGTGCGTTGATTACCACCAATTAAATACAGTCACAGAACCAGACAATTTCCCAATGGGTAAAACGGCGGATTTGCTTTATGAAGTGGCTAAGGCTAATTACATAACGCTACTTGACATGATTCGAGGCTACTGGCAGATACCGGTCGAAGAGAGCTCGCAGAAGCTTACCGCATTCGCGACCACAAGTGGTCTATACGCGTGGCGAGTAATGCCGTATGGGCTGCGGAACTCTGCCGCGACCTTCCAAAGGATTATTAATGAAATACTCCAAAGGCACAGAGGCTATTCGTGTGCTTACATAGATGATGTAGAAGTGTACTCGGAAAGCTGGGAGTCGCATGTACGTCACTTGGAGGCGGTGTTGGCCGCTATAGCGGAAGTGGGTCTAACGATTAACCCGGAAAAGTGCAGGCTCGCACAAGCGAAGGTTAGGTACTTAGGGCACGTCGTTGGTTCAGGGTCTCACTCCCCCGACCCCGATAGGGTAGGTGCGATAGCGCAGTTGAAAACACCGCGTACAAAGAAAGACCTGCGAAGCGCGCTGGGGCTCTTCAATTATTATCGGGAATATATACCCGCGTACTCAGAAATAGTGCGCCCTTTGACAGACCTGACAAACCGCCGTATACCCAACATCATCCCGTGGAGCTTAGAAAGTGAAAGGACATTTAATGCTATTAACCTGGCCCTGAAGGCCGTGCCTTCATTAAGTGCTCCACACCTTGGTAGGGAGTTTGTGCTAACGACAGATGCTTCGGAAAGGGGTGTAGGGGCCTGTTTGGCTCAAGAGACACATGGAGATCAGAAACCTATTGCATTCCTCAGTAAGAAGCTCACTCCTCAGCAGGCAAAGTGATTGGCTATTGAATGAGAGGGATTCGCTGTTGTGTGGGCGTTTGGACGATTGGACACTTGGTTATTTGGCGCCAGAATCAAGGTGGTGACTGATCACAACCCGCTGACCTACCTGACCCGCTCCATGTCATCTAGTGCACGCCTGACCCGATGGGCCTTGGCATTACAAAAGTATGACATCACATTTTCTCACATAAAGGGATCACAATAAGTGCGCCGATGTCTTGTCGCGGTTGGACAGCGGGGATTGCTAATGGAAGATAAGGGTGACTGGAGGGGAGGCCGTTAATGTAAACTTTGTTTTTGGCCAGTACTGTCACACGGACCCCGTTGTGAAATAAGAGTATGTCAGTTTTTTTTTTTAGATTAGCCAGAGAGTAAGAGCATTGCGCCTAAATGTTGACTGATTGCCATGGTGCTTCAAGGAATCTACAGTACAGGGTCCAACCTGCGAGGACGTTCCAAACAGGCGCGGGTGTGCCTGCTTGAGTGCATTTTGGTGTGTGTGTGTGTGTGTGTGTGTGTGTGTGTGTGTGTGTGTGTGTGTGTGTGTGTGTGTGTGTGTGTGTGTGTGTGTGTGTGTGTGTGTGTGTGTGTGTGTGTGTGTGTGTGTGTGTGTGTGTGTGTGTGTGTGTGTGTGTGTGTGTGTGTGTGTGTGTGTGTGTGTGTGTGTGTGTGTGTGTGTGTGTGTGTGTTAACAACCCCCCTCGTGCGATTATGCGTGACTTCATGCGTTGGACTGAACACAAACATTAGGGAAGGGGTGCATCCGGCATGACGCTCGGTAGTGATGTTGGGGAATCTTCTATAACGTGTTTCGTGTTTGTCTTTGTGCGATGTTATTTGCTTACTTGCCTAAGTTGTGATGAAACTGGACCACAATCTCGCAACGTTGTCAGCGCCCTTGAGCGTGAATACCACCCCCGCCCCCGCATGGAATTTTGAAGTTGAATGTACAACAAGCGTACATACAACATTCTTGGGTTGGAAGGAGTTATGTTCGGGGGAAGACTTCACCAGTGTGGATCAACGGTGACTAATCGGGAGACGGCGCCCGACGGAAAAGGGGCGCTCAGAAGGGCCATTAGGCCGTTCGCCTCTACCCGCGCCTTCGTAGCCGAACCCCGCGACCTTTTGTCGACCGCTCCTTTCGCGGCGGAAGCGATCCCACGGAGACTGACAACGTAAACAATGTGTAGCCGTCGCGACGGTGCTCACTGAATGAGCACCGACGTGGTTTTGTGGTAATTGCAACAGGCGGCGGCATCTTGTCGCAGACAAGGCTCGAGACGGCATTGTAAACTGGGCACGTTGGTGTGGTGTATTTCAGTGTACTTTGACTGTGGATGTGATTGATGGCGTTTTTAGTTGGCTTGCCGCATAGTGAGGGCAGCAAAGCGTGAGAACGTGGAGGCGGAGACGCGTCTCTGAGAGAAACAAAGTTCTCTGCTTCATTGGTGGAGTATTGAAAAGGGTTGGTCCCGTAAGGCGGTCTCAGACGAGACAGGGTGGATTTAAAGGAAGAAATAGGAGAGGAGAGGGGAGAGCTTGGTGCTTGACGGAGAGATTGAGGAGGAGACAGAGGTCGTGCTTGGCGCCGACTCTGATCCAGGGACGAAGGATTTAGAGATATTCTCTTAAGGGCTTGAACGCTTGGTGCGGGCCCAGCCCAGTCGTTGTCGCGAGAGCTGTTCAGTGGCCGTCCCGGCCGTTGTTTTGTCATAAAGTGTAAAAGTGTGTAAATAAACTGAAGTTTGCCAGGATCTGAACAACCGGGCCTCTCCAGTCCTTCAACGTGTCGCCACGATCATCCGAACCATCCGGATCACCTCCATTGACCCAAACTTAACTCTGACCATTAACATAACTTGCTTAGTTTTACGACAGTGACCGTTTTTGTCTCGAAAAACAGGCCACATTTTTCGCCGTTTCCATAGACTCCCATTGTACAATCTTTAACTGCTCTGGGAACAAAATTGGAGCGTACTGCAACATGATCGCTGCAGTCTTCTCGTGCGTTTAGGTTCCCAGAAGCGCTCTGTGGTCTGCGTTTTTCAACATTCACCCTCTACACTTAATTATTCGAGAAAAACTCGCTAGTTCCATTGAAAACGCGCTAGCTTTGCGTCGCGGCCGCCAGGGGCGCTGGCTGTTATATGTCCACAAAAGCTGGATATGCTCGCGCGCTGTGGCGGCTGCGAGTGCACGTCAAATGGTCGACGCCTACAATCGTTCACCTGAGAAAGGGCCGTACCGAAGAGGCGGCTGGTGAATTTTACGCCGCTGGCACGTGCGCGAACAAAGTGATTCCAGTAGAAACACTGCGGAACGCCGGCGTGGTCATGATGAGGAGCAGCATGGAAGAAAGCGCAGAACGCATGGTATCACGACCATCGGGCACATCCTTGCTGCTGTAAAGGACCAAGGGCCTTAAGTGTAGTGGCTGTCGGAAACTGCGACAGCGCGATACGCAACACCTTCGATACAACGTGTCCCAATATCGAAACGGCACTCTTTGGTGTTCAATTAGAGACTGGCACTAGTGAGGCGGATCTCACGCGAACGAATGAGGCGCGTCGGAAAATCTGGCGAAAACACGACAATGTCAGCATGTTTTCCACTTGTAAAACCATACGCTCGAAAGCGCGTTGCAGCAAAAGGTATTACGGGGTATTCGCGTGGCGGGAGTTCTCTTCTCGTCTGGGCAAATTCATTCTTGAGCCAAAGAGAACGACTTCCAACTTGTTTCGTTAGCAGATTACGTTAAAAGCCGCCACAGATATCAATATTACATAGACGGTTCGACTGACTTCAAGTGCAGACAGATGGGGCGCTGACACACGAGCTGCCAGTTCTTGCTTCAATAACTTTTCGCATGCTTTTCCAACACTGCACATTGATCAAATGCGGCATCCGCGATGGGCTAATGTTTCTACGCAATATGGGCTGTGTTTACGCCCCATAACTTGCCTCTGAAGTGTACGTGGATGGCGTGCACTAAATATGGATTGCATTCTGTCGACACTAGTGGTGCTGCAAAATTTCTGCAAAAGGGGGGCAGCGTAGGAGAGGAGAGAGAGGGGGAGGGGACGCGCATGCACTGGCGCTCATCGCGGCGTTGCGCAGGGGAGAATTTCGGCATGTCGAGCCCGCATTTCAGAGGAGTCAACCGAAGCAAGCGCTGGACTGAACCCGCGCAGCGCTATACCCGCTTGATATTCACACTTGAAGGAGAGAAGACTAGAGGAGGAGTGTAGCGCATGCGCCGCGAGAGCAGAAGCGAGAACGCAGGAGAAGCACAAGCAGGTGCTGTGAGAGAAATGGAGAGAGTAACGCGCAGCTGTCGGAGAGAGGGAAGGAGGAGAGTTGCGCATGCGTAGTGTGCGTGCGGACGCCAACGCCGCGGGACATACCCCCGAGCAAGATATGCTTCGCATCTAAAATAGCGCAAGCAACACAAAGAAGACGGAACGGGACGGGCGCTGTATCATCAGCGGCCACACTGCCTAGCCGGTATTATGTTTAAATGCGGAGCTGCTTACGCTCGGAGAAAGCCTGTTAGTCGCGAATCATCATGAACGGGTTCACTCCCAGAACGCCCGTTTTTCCGTTTTGGGGTGCAGTAATAATCCCGAGGGAACGAGTACGGAGAGAGAAAGATGCAGATAGAAGGAACGGGAAAGATAGAGAAAGAAAGCACAGCGTATAGTACAGTACAGCAAGGAGGTGGGAAAGGAAAGTGAGGGAGAGTGTGAAGCATAGCATAGCCATGTATATCAAGGGGGCAAAAGGCGCTTGCTTGTACCTTCTTTCTGTGTCCTCGTCTTCTGTGCGCTCTACAAAAAGTTTTAAAAATGAATTCATACCCAGCTATCAGTTTTACTGCGGGAAAGTGAGGTTTAGGAGGAAAGGAAAGGGTTACGTGTAGCATAGTCACGCACAGTGTAGTATGGCACGGGGCGGGTGGACGCCACCAGCTTGGCTGTTTCCTCCCACAGCAGTGCGTAGCTGGCCAGTTTTGCCGGACTTTCTCCGAGCTGTGCGCATACTTAGTTAATCGCACGTTTTGGCCGGTTTTGAGTCACCTTAAATTCTTCCTCTTCAAATCCTTGTTTTTACCTCAAATAAACAACTGTCCTTTGATTTGGCACATGACAATTTTGAAAAACGTTCGCAAAAAAATCGCCAGGCCCGCGCGGAGCACGCAGCCCAGTCACAGCGAAAGCTGTGACTGTGCCACTGTGACTGCCTAGTTGACAGCCTAGCTGTGACTAGCCTAGTTGACATCTATGACATCTATGACAATCTATGACAATTACTGGTTAACATAATGGGCAGGCCATGCTTGAAGAAATGACGACGAGTTGTTTTAAACAGGGACCGATACTTCTTATCGCAAATACGGAACTTCTTTCATGATAATGAAAGACCTGTATCAACTGCTCGGCGGTACAGGCGTTTTTTTTAGTATTATTAAGACGACGAAGGCGATGCGTAAACCAAGGTGAATTTTTATGATGACGGATGGTGATAGTTGGCACATACTTCTCGACAAGGTTAGTCAATGTGGTTTTAGGCGACAGCCAAGTTTGTTTCACTGAGCGAGATGAATAATGAGCAAGGAAGATATCAGAAAACATTTGCAGTTCTGTGTCAATCATCCCAAAATTATAGCGCGGCTGTAGCAGTGAACTTTCTTAGTGGTTGTTTTCTTTTCGCTGAACGGATGCATCCGGTAATAATGTCATGATCAGATAGACCATCTAACTGCAGCATATCAGTAAAAACGTCTGGGTTGTTAGTCAGGACGAGATCGAGGATATTTGCCGTTGTAGTGGTGCGACGGGTAGGACTAATATTAGCTGCGAAATATTAGCAGGATGAAAGAAATGCATGGGCTTCATTGTCACTAGAATTAACAGAAAGAGTGACCAAACAATGTTTGGAAAATTGAAGTCGCTAAAGACGAGGAAGATAGCGTTAGAAAAGCGTACATGTAAGTCACTAAGTATTCGATGAAATTCACGACAAAATCGGGCGGCCGATAGAAAGCCCCACCGGTGACGCGCAATTCGCACCGCATTCAAAGACAGCGAAGGGAATAACAGCAGGTTTAATTACTATAAGAATGCCGCCCCCTTCAGTCACAAGGAAAAAACTCACATTCGCTGAGCGGGACAGAATCATCGAGACAAAACACAAGAAGGGAAGTACATGTAGGATCCACGACTGAAGAAAGAGCGACAGTTTTGGATCTAATGTTTGTGATTGGCGATGTTCCTCACGCAAGGGCGAACATTAGGCGAAAATGAAGCACACGCTGGGGAAGATCTGTCAACACCGGTCAAGCTGTAGCGGGATGATTTATTTTTACCGCACGAGCAGCCGCAACGTCCTACATGTAAATATCGTTATTGATATTCAGTTTATCGAATGTTGGACGGACACGGTCAGCTTCTCTTTTAATCGATCGAGAGAACTGAACAAGTTGGCGGTGCTTATCACGAACGGCTTGGGAATAATCACGTCCAATGCCGAAACCTGTGTTCTTCAGCTTGCGGCCGTAACTTAAAGGGACACTAAAGAGAAACAATGAATTGTTTTAGATTTATACATTACACCCTGAGGGCTCTAATGTCGTTAATTTCGTCATCGTATTGTAACGCACAGTTCATGAACACACTTTTAATAAACTAAGGTAGTTGGAACGAACTTGTGCCCGAGAAGCAAACAACTACAAGGAAGTCTCCTAGCAGTCCCGAGAACAGTGCTCTTTTGCTTTGATTGATTGATTGATTGAAGCCTTTCAATATTGGCACATACTCACTCTGGGGGATTGGCCAAGAAAAGTTATGGTATGCTATGGATGATAACTACATTAATTTTTACCTCCCTATTAGTAAAGTAGAAAAAAATGCGAAGATAAAGAGCAATCAAATTACAAAATGTATTGTAGCCTATGCAGGATAATTAAATTAATTACAATTTTCATCCGACCAGACAGCTGAGTTTGCCTGACCCGACCAAATTTGACTCTATGACTTACTTTTAATCACATTTTATAATTATGTAGCGAGTATTTTTTTTTTAGTATTTCTTAAAGTAGACCTTACGTCGGAATACGTTTAGTTGCTAGAATGAAATTACACACAGCATCAAAGATTTCTCTATGACAATGTCCCAAAACAGAGGCACCGAAATTTAGAACATTTTCCGTTGTTAAACTTAAACCAATCGTCGAAAATGGAATAACCAGAAGTCTTTTCCTTATTATTGAATAGTTGCGGCATGATATAAAATAATGTTCAATAGATTCTGTTTCTTCGCAAAATGGGCAAAGGGGTGATATCGCCAAACCAGCTCTGTGCAAATATAAGTTTAATGGGGGGACACGGCATCGAAATGTGGAAATAATAACTTCAAACTTTCTAGACTGACTCCATTTAGGTTTCGTGGAAATTTAAGGTGTTGATAATCTGTCTATTTAGTTATAGTTTCCATCATATCTGTACAAATTGCTAATTTTCTATATCTGATCGCTCTTATGTATTCTACTTCTGGGAGTATCGAAATTATTGGTCCATCGAGGGAAGCCCGGGCTAAAGAATCGGCCAATTCATTTAATGGTATCCCGCAGTGACCTGGTACCCACAATAATTTCAGGAGTTTCAGTTGTGGCGGTAATAATGTGCGCAAAGTCATTAGGGCTCGTGAATGTTCTGAAGGTGTAAGTGCTGTACATACCGAAAGAGAATCTGTTATTATTATTGCACTATTTTCGATCGAAGGCTTGTTCTTGTTCTTCAACTGTGGCTCACACCCACTTTGGGGGATTGGCCAAGAATTGAGTGGTTTTATCAAATGTTATATTATTTTCTTTAACCTATTTTGCTTCTCAATCTCCACCTCTTCTCCATTCCTTTTCTATTGTTTCGCGTTGGTCGCGCGCAACGGTTATTCTCTGAATCACGCAGGCACGTGCTCTCCGCTACACTTTTATTTTGGTTCGCACGTATGCCGCAAACAATTCGGAGGGCGTAGGGATCGGCCAGCGCGCGTAGTTTGAAATCATCTTGTGTTATTGCCCCCCTTTCCATAGTGCACCGTCGCGATGCGCGGCAAACTGCTTGCCAGGTGTTCATTCATAACGCCTCTTCGTGGATGCAGTTATGGTCCAGCAGCTTTGTGTGCTTGATGTGTCATTGTGTGTCGTAATAAGGTTTCATGCTGACGACATGCACAATTTCTGTGCGATGCTGCCATCGTGATGAGATCTCTTGTCCCTCTGGAAAGACTTCGTAGTTCAACGAGCCAAGGCGGCAGAACACTCTGTATGGGCCGAAATAGCGGCGAAGTAGCTTTTCCGATAGGCCAGGGATCCGTACGCGAATTCACACCCATACTCTGTCTGCCGGTGCGTACTGGACGTCTATTCGTCGCCGATTATATCGATGCGCGTTGGCTTTCTGTTGTTGGTGAATACGATGTCGCGCCAGCTGTCTTGCTTCTTCTGCTCTTTGTATATAATTGCTGACATCATAGTCATTCTGGGACGCCTCATCGATAGGTAATTTGCATCTAAAGGTGTGGTGACCGTCCGACCAAAAACAAGTTGGCACGGTGTCATTTGAGTTGTCTCTTGCAGTGTGGTGTTAAGGCGAATGTTGCATACGGTAATATTTGATCTCGTGTACGGTGCTCTATGTCCGCGTACATCGACAACATATCAGCCAACGTTCTGTTCAGTCGTTCAGTATGTCAATTCGCTTGTGGATGATAGGCCGTCGTTTTCCTATGACTGGTGTGCGTCAATCTCATATAATTGGCTTTGTCAGATCAGCCGTAAATGTGGTTCCTCGGTCCGTGATCAACACCGTACGAGCTCCATGTCGCAGTACGATGCTGGTAACGAAGAATTCGGTGACTTCAACGGCCGTTCCTCTAACAAGAGACGCTGCCTCGGCATATCAAGTTAGATGGTTGCAACTATGATCCACCGTTTCGCTGACTACGACGTAGGAAATGGGCCAAGTAAGTCCATTCCCACTTGTGCGAATGGGGCCTCTGGTGGTTCTATCGGTTGAAGGAGACCTGCTGGTTTCAGCGGTGGGGTTTTACGTCCCTAGCAGTCCCGGCAAGTTCTAACATATGTTGTACAGAGCTGAGTAACTTCGGCCCGTAGTATTGAGTGCGGATGCGTGCCAGCGTCCTGCTTACTCCTAAGTGCCCTGCGGATGGATCTTCGTGGCAAGCCTCCAAAATCTCTGGTCGCAGAAGTGAAGGCACCACGAGCAGGAATGTTGCTGTATTGTTTTCAAAGTTCCTTTTGTACACGACGTTGTTTCGAAGGACGAACGCCGGCAAGCCGCGGTCAAAAGCTCGTGGAACATCGACAGACTGCTCCTGTAGGTACTTGATCAGTAGGAGCAGTTCCGGGTCGGACTGCTGATGATGTGCCATCTCCGATGTTGTCACAGCTCCCAAGAATGCAAAATCCTGTCCGTCCTCGGTGGAAGTAGAAGCAGTGGGTTGAATGGGAGCACGCGACCAGCAATCAGCATGAAATCGATAGCTGGAAGGAAACCCGTCTGGTCAGGAACAGACATGACAATTAAAACAACACTCTGACCACGATTAAAAGCAAATAAAAGCACGACGTTTCGGCCCCCGTACGGGAGCCCTGTTCACAAGCGAAAAATGACAGTGTGAGCGGTCCGGTTATGTATGTTATAAAATGTGACGCAAGCAACGTGTGTAGGCGTGTAGAAAGTTTCCGTCATTTCGATTGAGTGTGTGCGCCGTTGTCTGGATCGTGATAGATTTCAGATGAAGCCGAGATGACCAGTTCTTTTCTCTTTCTGTTATTCTTGCGTTATCCCAGTCTATTTTGTGTCCAGGCGTTTTCACGTGCTCGGCCAGCACATTCGATGAGACCTTCTTTTTTACGTCATACATATCCTGTTTTAGCCTTTGTGAAAAATTACCAGTCTCGCCAATATAACTTCCACTACAGTCTGCGCACGGGATGCTGTATACAACGCCAGGAATTTTTTCTTTTGGCAACTTGTCTTTTACCCTCACAAGGGAATGCCTCAACATGTTTGTTGGTACGTGCGCTACCTGCACATCGTAGGGGCGTAGAACACGCGCAAGGTGTTTGCTGATGCCAGGAATGTGTGGCACAGAAGCACGTTTTCTTGGGCGCGAGTTTCCAGAACGTGGCGAACGTGCTAGCTGACGTTCCACGGAGTGCACGAACGAGTCAGGGTAGCCACCTTGGGAGAGATCCCGATGCACATGCTCCATGTCGGCAGTGAAGTCCTCTGATTTTACGCAAACTCTCTTTGCGCGATTCATCAGCGATGTACTACGGACCTTTTGTGGGAAACTGCTCACATTGTCATTTTTCACTTGTGAACAGAGCTCCCGTACGGGGGCCGAAACGGCGTGCTTTTATTTGCTTTTAATCATGGTCAGAGTGTTGTTTTAATTGTCTTCAAGCAATCAGCATCGCTGTGCTTGCGACCGGACTTATACACAACCGTGATATCGTATTCCTGCAAACGCAAAAGCCGTCCACATGGGTCCTTGAGATTAGCCAGCCAGCACAGTGAATGATGGTCGCTTATAGCTCAAAAAGGCCTACCCTATAAATATGGCCGAAACTTAGTGACAGCCCATATCACGGCTAGGCATTCTTTTTCTGTCGCTGAACAGTTCATCTCAGCTTTCGAAAGAGTGCGACTGGCGTACGCAATGGCTCGTTCCTGTCCGTTTTGCCATTGGATGAGTACAGCCCCAAGACCTAAATTGCTTGCGGCTGTGTGGATATCTGTTTCTGCTTCCTCGTCAAAATGCACAAGAACTGGATGGCTCTGAAGGCACATCCGTAGTTTGTTGAAGGCATCCTCCCGTTCACCGAACTATAGGAAAGGCGTGTCTTCTTTCGTCAGTCGCATTAGCGGTTCAGCGATTCGTGAAAAAGTTTTGACGAATTGTCTGCAATAGGCGCAGAGACCCAAAAACTGCCAAAGAGCCTTTTTATTCGTTGGCTTCGGAAATTTTGCCAAGGCCTCAGTTGGCCCACGGTCTGGGCGGACGCCTTCCGCACTGATGCCATGGCCGAGAAAAAGGAGCTCATGGAAGCCAAAATGACATTTCTGCGGTTTTATCGTCAAATCTGCTGACTTGATAGCGGTGAGCATAGCCCGCAGCCTTTCCATGTGTTGCTCGAAGGTAGCAGAGAAGACTACAACGTCGTCAAGATAAACCAGGCAAGACTGCCATTTCAGACCGGGGAGCATCATCCGCTGGAACTGTGGCGAGTGCTAAACAAAGGCCAAAGGAAAGTACCTTGAACTCGTATATACCGTCCGGTGTCCCAAACGCCGTCTTTTCGCGTTCTCTTTCGTCAACTTCTATCTGCCAATATCCACTTTTAAGGTCCAGTGAGGAAAAGTACCTGGCATCTCGTAACCTATCCAAAGTGTGGCCCCGCCAAGGTAGTCTAGTGGTTATGGCGCTCGACTGCTGACCCGAAGGTCGCGGGATTGCATCCCGGCCGCGGCGGCTGCATTTTCAATGAAGGCGAAAATGTTTGAGGCCGTGTACTTAGGTTTAGGTGCACGTTAAAGAACCCCAGGTGGTCGAAATTTCCGGAGCCCTCCACTACGGCGTCTCTCATAATCATATAGTGGTTTTGCGACGTTAAACCCCAGATATTATTATCAAAAGTGTCATCGTTTCTTGGAAGCGGAGAAACATCCCGTTTCGTGACGGCGTTCAGTTTTTGGTAATCAATGCAGAAACCTAAAGTCTGGTCTTTTTTCTTCACAAGGAAAACAGGCGACGCCTAGGGACTTGCTGACGGCTTAATCACGTCGTCCTTAAGCATTTATTTAACCTGATTACCGACAGCTTCTCGTTGTTTTGGTGACACTCGGAAGGGACACTGTTATATAGGCCTCACTGACTCGTCGACAATGATGCGATGTTTGGCGATAGGGGTACGTCGGACTTTAGATGTCATCAAGAAACATTCGACGAATTCCCTTACGAGGCTCTCTATTAGCTCATTTTGACTATACGTAGTAGCCCTGCTTCCATGTCGATTGCAGCAATGCAGAATCCACGTCGTGTAAATCTGATTCCATGGTTTCAGAAGTCTGCAGCTCCGTAACCTGAACGAAATCATTGAGACTGGCGATGACGATTCCCTTTGCAATGTGTTGCACTTCATTTCCAAAGTTGGCAAGCTGAACATTGGTACATCCCCCACGTAGCTGCATGAACAAGGCATCGTGCCATGCAGATCCCTTTTTGAAGTAACAGTCCGGTGTTGCTGTCAGCAAGTCCTTCGAAGTCACTGAATGCTTTGTTGGTTACTGCGAACGATATTCTTGATCTCGGCGGTACCATGACGTCGTCATCCGCAATACAAAGGTCATATATGTTTTCTTCAGTGTCGAAGGTAGCTATAGCGTGCCTGGTCGAGAATGAGACTCAAGATTCTCGCAAGTTGATTACAGCGCCGTTAGCTCGTAAAAAATTCGTGCTGATAATCAAGTCTCTTGAGCATTCGGGCAGCACAATAAAGCTGGCTTCAATGAACATAATAAACTAACTAGCCCAAAAGTCTGTCCTCTTAAAGCTGGCAACGTACGTTAAACCGCGAATTCCGATTCTTGCGGTGCATTTTCCCGTCGGGTCGATGAGGTGCTCTCCTGCTGTACGAACTTGTGGTCCCTTCCAAGGAGTCAGCAGTTTCTTCAGTATTTTAGAAAGCTCGCTACTTAGTACTGCATAATCTGCGCCTTATCTACCAGTGCGATGACTTCGTAGCCATCAACGAACACACGTAAATTGAAAGCAACGTCACTATCAAAGCACCGGTTTCTGAGTCGGTCGTCGTCGTTCAGAGTCAGCGATGGAGGTTGTCGGACGGAGCAATGCGGCGCCTGCGGCTCGTATAAACAAAACCGAGCTGTGGGCGAATGCCGGGGGTCGGCACGTATATCAGCTGGCTTCGGCGGCGTTTTCCTAGAAGCGCGCCTTCGGAAACGCGTGGTGGTGTTGGCCGAAACATCTCCGTCAGCGACTCGTACGACCGTGCGGTGGGCGCAAGCCATTGCGGGGGGACTCGGACAGCGACGGCAGCGAGCGTCTGCTCAACGAACTCGGAGCTCAGATTTACGACTTCAAGTGCTCGCCACGGACTGCGGCTCTGCCGAGCTAAATGACCCGACGACTGCGGTGTTGTGCTCGCCGTGCTCGAACCGTGGGAACGTGACCTCCGCTCGAGAGTGCCGCGCCTGAACTTGGGAAGACCCCGTGCAGCAGTGTTTTAAGAGACCTGAAGGGAGGGTCCGGGGAGAGACGAATTTCGGAACGCGCCGAGTGCGCATCGGAATAAACGAACTGCATTTTACCCAGTCTAAGTCTCCTCTCATCAGCGACATAAGAGAGCCGGCTTTCTCGGTTCACACCGGAAAAAGGGGCACACGAACTTCACTGAGGTTCTTCTGCATCAGCGTCGGCAGCGGCCACTCCTCCACAGGTCGCTGACTCTAGTTTTCCCGACGCGGGCTTGGTGAGCGACGCCTTGGAGAGCTTGCTCAAGACCTCGGCGACCGATACCTCTCCGTCGTCGTTGCTCAAGATTGGTGTTGCTGAAAGCCACGTGAGCTTTGACGACTCGAAAGGTATTCCTCGATTTCGAATGGGCGCTCACCATTTCGTGGTCGAGGTGCGTTTACGGGAAAACCACAAAGTCCTGCTTGGCGATATTGGTACATTCGGTAGATATGGCCAGCCTCCCCACAGAGGTTACAAAGCGGTGTTCTGTCGACAGTACGCCAGACATCGCTCTTCCTGAGTCTGCTGTCGGGTAGTGGCTGCAGTGTGCTTGGCGACCTCGGGTGCTGCATAGGGGTAGCGGCTGCGACGTCGACACGTCCGGGAACTCTTCGCAGTAGCGCGTCGGCGTAGGAAATTCTCGGTTGCTGTTGTAGCGGCAATTCTGGCTGTGCGTTTAGCTGAGCTCCCTGTACTACCTGCCTAACCTCCTCGCTGATCACGTCAGCCAGGGACGAAAGCATCGGAGCGTTCTGGTCAAGCCGCTGTTTCTGAAGCTCTTCCCGTACAACAGACCGTACTAGCTCCCGTAGTACTTCCGTGCTGTTTCCGAAGACTGGTGGCAATAAGTCCACAGAAGTGATGCTGATGTCTCGGCTGTATATCCTTGCTCGCTGTTGTAGCGTCCTTTCCATTGTAGTCGCCTCGGAACGGAACTCAGAGACGGTGCGCGGCGGGCTCCGAACCAGCCCGGCAAAAAGTTCCTGCTTTACGTCTTGCATCAGATGACGCAGCTTCTTGTCATCGCTCATATTTGGATCCGCTCGATGCAATAGGCTAGACATGTCTTCCACACATGGACACGCTTTCGTTGTTGCGCTGCTTCTTGTTTGGAGGACAACTTCGCCTCTCTCTCTGCGGTCTGTATTCAGGAAAGCAACAAGCAGCTCCCGTCGAAAGTCGTCCCATGACAGGAAGGCAGCTTCGTGGATTTCGTACCATGTTCGAGCGCTATCTTCTAATGCGAAGTAAACGCGTCCAAGTTTGCGATCTGCCTCGTATCCGTTAGCCTTTGCGATGCGTTCAAAGTGTTCGAGCCAGTCCTCTGCGTCCTCGAAGCTGTCGCCGTGGAAATGCTTTGGCACCATTGGCTAATTCACTGCAATGTTAGCTGGCGTAACCTGAGCTGTCATGTCGGTCGCGTCTCCGTTCACAGCCGTTTAGGTTCTAAGAGAATTCGACAAAGGTGCAAATTCAGGACCCACATCACGTAGGCGTCGACTGCAGCGCTGATGAACGAGAGTCAGCTCGTTGGGTCCGAGTCGCTGGGGTTCTGGACTGCGTTCCGTCACTCGAGAAGGACTTGGTATCATACCCAGCCCCTCCACCAGATTTGTGACGCACAGTTCAAGAACACACTTTTAATAAACTAAACTAGTTTGGGCAACAAAATGCGTTGGCGGGCTAGTTGGTGAGAATCCATATTGCTTTTTTAGCGCAAAAAACGACACCACAAGAAAGAAGACGGAACACAGCAAACTTGTGCCCGAGAAGCAAATAACTAAAAGGAAGTCTCCTAGCAGTCCCGAGAACAGTCCTCTTTCTTCTCAATGTCCACCTCTTCTTATTCTCCTTTTCTTGTGTTCCGCGTGGGTTGCGCGCAACGGTTATTCGCTGGGTACCGCAGGCACGTGCTCTGCGCCACAAATTTTTTTGGTGCGCTCGTATGCCGCAAACAATTAGGAGGGCGTAGGGATCGGCCAGCGCGCGTAGTTTGAAGTCATCCTGGGTCAGTATGTTTATTAACCAGGGTCAAAAGTTTTAAATGCGAAGCATTTCTTAGCGAACCTCTGGCACTTTGAGCGTTTCTATCTACGTATCTATCTATCTATCTATCTATCTATCTATCTATCTATCTATCTATCTATCTATCTAGCCGCCTACGTCTGGGTGCTCTCATGATCGCCTCCTTAACATGGTGAAGACCAAAATTTGCATGGGAGAGTAAGAGGATTTGACGATTATGACTGCCGGGTCATGACATGAACAACGTTAAAATCCTGTCGCGTACGTCGTCAAACCCTTTCCACTAGACACGTGTGGCACATACCCGTTTACCACGGGCCGCGGTGTACGGGTATGCGCCACAGGTGATTGACAGTTTATATCTACCCAGGAACGGCGAGAACGGACATTGGTAACTTAGATACTAGAGCGTTAAGGAAAACCAACAATGGCAGCGTTGACTCAACGAATGGAATGGATGAAAATTAGGATCCCTGCAGGAATCGAACCCAAGCATTCTGCGTGGCAATCAGGTATTCTACCACTGAGCCTTGCCAGGCCTATAAACTGGTTGGGAAAAAACAGCCTACGCAGGCGTAATAGTGGTGCAACGTCAATTGTGGTTGTGGTGCTTGCTATCTAATTTTACAAGAAAGCAATAAACACTACATGATACTCGTACGATGTGTACTCCTACGATACAGGCATCATATGAGATTATCATCTGTAGTTCCAGTGTTGGCTCCGCTTTTATAGCAGTCTAATAAACATTACGTTTGTATTCATATGATTCGGCAAGCTATATTGAAGCACTGCTCGACCCCGGAGGAATACATTAACGAAAGTTACATATATCCACATCATCGCACCGTAAATTGCACTTAGTCCGCAAGAACGACGCAGTGTCCACTTCATATCTTACGAGGCTGGGCGATGGCCTCATGCTGACCGAGGATGATGCCAGATTGATTGACAGCCGCTTTGTAGACTTGGCTACGTAGGCCACATACGCCCAGGTAGTCTATGAATACGACAAACATCATCCACTGATGTTGGTCCACGTAGCACTATCCAGGCCTACCGGCCTCGACGGCCTATACCTCACCAACGCGAAGGGTGGCTTCAGGTTCCTACTTGTCGCCGGCTCGGTCGACAGCAGATTTGTCGACGAAACGACCAAGGCATGAGGATGTAGATGCGGTCACTGACCAAGTCAAGGTGAAAAACACAGAGACGTTTCGGGACCCATACGGGTTCCTTGTTCACACTAAGCAGGCAAGAGCCGTGTGTCGCTTTTTTATGCTAAAATGTGACGTAATGAACGGGTGTAGTTGTAGGAACCGAGGCATCCTAGAATTCCAACAGCTCTACTATACCACATACTTCACTACACATGGACCCTCGTCACCACGATCACGACCGGATCCTATAACAAGTCATGAACAGCTGCTGGTGCTCAGTGATCACGGTGGTGATGCCCTTGTTCAAGAACTGTCAAGAACTTCTTCCACACTTGCACACAAGTTCGTGAAACGTGCGTGCGTTCTCGGGACACATATGCGGCTCTTCAACATATATATGTGTGCGTATAAAATTTAAACATATCTGTAGCGTCATTTTGTAACGTGTCGCTCAGTAAAAAAAGTTACGCCACAGTCACCTACCCGCCGCATGCTTCGCATAACATCGACTCCCACGGTACGTGGGGTCTGCCGAATTTTTTTTATAATTAGGGTCAAAAGTTTCATTTTTAAATTTCACGCCGAATTCACCGCGCGTGACGTCATGAATTTGAAAGTGTATTTTTCGCGTTTTAGCGACATTGGCTCGACGGAATTTCTTGAAACTTGGTATGTTAAATCTACGGCTCCCTCATAGCACAATTTACTTCATTTTTAGCAATTAGGACCTAAATGTGACCTAGTAGACGCCGACAAAATTTGTGACGTCACGGCGTTTGGTGCGTGAATTTCGATGTGGCGCCGGAACCCATATTTTCTTTTAGTGCGTTTTCTGACTTACCAAGCGTCTTTTCGCGAAAACAATGGTGTTTTCGGTATTGTGAAATTCTAATTTACTAATATGCAAAAAATCGTTTTACTCTTCAGTGTCCCTTTAAGATAGTTCTTCTTTATCGTTAAACTTCTTTATCGTTAAAGAACTTGGCTATAATGGGGCGCTTTTTTGTCGGTCGAAAAACGTCCCACATGGTGTGCTCTAGCAATAGATGTCACACTGACGCCAAGGTTATCACGACAGAATTCATGCACAAATCGCTCTAAGTTTCCCAGCTTTCGGATTCAACTGCGTCTGCAACACCGTAGAAAAAAAAAACATTTGATTTGCGCGACCGGTTCTCTAGGTCGTCAATATTCTTAACTATACTAAACATTCCATCCTCAAGGTGGCCTGAGACATCAACTGACGCTGGTGATTCCACTTTAGTTTCCAATTCCTGTAATCATTTGGTAAGACTTTCCAGGTCTGTTTTGAGCGTGGCATGCATATTCAGCAACAGGCGCAACAGGCACGTAAACGAGAGCTATACAGGTGCGTTTGAAAAAATTGGGTGGCCACGACACTGCCAGAAGGCAAACATCGTTGCTGCGGTGAGCTTGGTAATAACTTACCTGTAGAAAAGCAGTCGGTGAGCGACGAACTTTCGTGGCCCAGGGGTTCATGGAAATGCCCTTCTACACGCTGTGATCCCATCGTTTCGTGCTGTAACCACTGATGCGACAAGTGCACAAGAACCGCTTCTTTCACGAAAGCGGTCGTATTCCGATAAACCAGCGTTCTGTAGGATTACGCGAGATCAAAAGTTAGCTGCTAGCCATAGTTTGTACAGCGTTACGACATGTTGCTATCGCATTCACAGCTGTGCGTTTTCGTTGAAACAGATATTTTTCGAAATTCGAGAGACAAATTTCGCTCCCCAACAACTCTAGAACCAAGAGGCAACAAACTTCTGTCATGTGTCTCGTTCAGAGATAATAACACGAAAGGGCGTGTCAGCCTTATGCGTCTTTGCAGATAGACACAATTCCGGAGCCAATTTTCTTTCTTCTTAACAGATTTGGCAAGGCCACTAAGATTAAGCTTTTCCAACATGTTCCTAGGTTTGCGCTTTGCATCCTTCAGGCTAACTTCCGGGCATCGTTTAAACACAGAATAAATAGCTGTGCGAGCTTTACTCATGAATGTCCCAGTTCTCACGACACAGAACCCGGCTTCTCTGTCAGAAGACAGCAGACAAAGGCCGTTGCTGTTAAGGTAGGAGACGACCTTTTTAACTGGAATACTTTTTTCTAGGCAAATGGCGGCAAAGCACGTCCGCACCTTTCAGGCTCACTGTCTGGAGCGGCTTTTGAAACATTCCGCACAAACGACAGCAGCTCCGCAGGTGAGCTCATCTTTTCCACGGCGAACTTTGGTCCTAGGGAAATCGTTGTCCTGACGTAGTCTGGAATTCATACTCCCTCTTCAGTGTAGAGTTTTCCCGCAGACCTCTCTTGGGAAGGCCTGCTACGATGCCGAAGAAGAAACAGTTCCTGTTTCCATCCGCTCTCCACTGCATGGTCAATCAGAGCTGTCCATTCAATTTATCACCATTGAGGCCGCAGCAACAGCAAAAGGAAGTTGCATCGGTGTAAACCTTCGATATTCTTATCGAAAAAAGAGCTGGCCCATTTGGACACTTCGCCACGTGGTGTTCAGCGGCAGTAGCCATTTTTTTGCGGTTTCTTTTCACTTTTTTTGTTTCGTTTTGTTTTTTGTTTCTGCTAAGGCTATATATTTGTATGTTATTGTTATCAAATTCAGTTGGAAGTCCACGCTGGTCCTCGTCAATTCTGTGTCTACTTTTTGAGCTGAGCATTTTAATAAGCGACATCATACAGCCTTCCACCAGCCCATGGGCGTCGCCCGTGGTCTTCGTGAAAAAGAAAAATGTGTTTTCTGAAACCTTCGACCAGCATCTCCAGCGCCTACAAGCCGTTCTCGACGCAATTCGTTCTGCTGGTTTGTCTTTAAAGCCCGAAAAATGCCGTTGCGGATATGATCAGCTCAAATTTTTAGGCCATGTCGTCAGCTACGACGGAATTCGACCATACCCTTACAAGTCACTTGCTGTTGCTTCAGTTCCAACACCGACGAACAAACGCCAACTCCCGCGCTTTCTAGGACTTTGCGCGTATTGCAGACGCTTCGGTGCAAGTTTTTCGAAGACAGCCGAACCTTAACACCGGCTTACAGAGGACGATGTTCCATTGGTTTGTGAACGGGAGCAACAAAAATTGTCCGCGTATCTGCATGCTTCGCAGCAAATGTCGTCTAAAGACGATAGAAGAGGCGCTGCGTGAGATATGGACGCCATCTGGCAATACGTCGGGAAACACGAGTGCTGTGTTGCGGGCTGGTAGTCCCGGCGCAGCGGCAGGCGAAGACCAGCGGTGACCAACGCGACCGGTGGGGACGCCGGCCAGCCCGAACACGCTGTTTGGCGCGATGCGCCGGAGAAGAAACGTCCGCACTCAACGAGTACTCTCCACAAACTCTCTTACTTACACGTCGCCTGGGTAAAACAGGAATGCCAGAGCGGCGCCCCCTGTCACTCGTACAATGCAATACTGAACCGAAACCGAAACACAACATAAGCTTGTGCAGAGGGCACGGAGGAAGACAAGTTTCAGCGCAGTCGTATTTTCAGCGCACCTTAAGAAACTAGGGTTGTAACATTGTAGGGCGAGTAGGGCCAGAAGGACCGTCACAACGAAAGCCTGCCTCCTCAGTCGTATTTGCCTGGAACGTGGGTGTGGCTTCGCGTTCCCTCCTCCGCTCCTGGCCTTTCCACAAAGCTACTGCCTAAGTACGAAGGCCCCTACCGCGTCCTACGTCAAGCATCCCCAGTTAACTATATGATTGAGCCTGTTCAATCATCTACGGACCGCCGTCGTCGCGGCCGCGAGACTGTTCACGTCGATCGACTGAAGCCGCATTATGACCCACCAGTTGTACCTGTTCCTTAGGTCGCCAGGATGGCTCCTTTTCCGCGGGGGAGTGATTTGTAACATGGTAGGGCGCAGACAAGAACGCCTGCGAAAGAAGACGAAGACGGTTGTTGTTGGTGCTCGCGCTTGCTCGGCTTGGACCGCTGATCGCTTCAGCTGTGGCAATCTTTTAATAAACGCGTTACTGTCTCAACGTTAAACGCATACCATCAAGGTCTTTAAAATTGCTTATCTATGTATTTTCTATTACAGGAACACACCACCTAATACTTACCTAATGATGTTACGCCTCAGATATGCGTAATATTTACTTTTTGATCGACAACATTCACAAGTATGAACAGCCGTACCAGTTCAAGATGGGTGGGCGGTAAGCAAGTGGTTCAACTTTGGCCGGTTGGCTGAATCGGGTGACGTGCCGACAAACAGAAAGACAGACAGACAGAAAGACAGATCAAAATTTCTGCGTTTAAGTTCCCCAAGAAAGACTATCGTCTTTAATATGCCATCTCCCAACTACAGAAACGTTTGCGAACCCCTCCAATATTGGGGCACTTTGAGGAAGACAATGACACTGAGCTGCACACGCATGCCAGCAACGCTGGCCTTGGTGGCGTTCTCGTACAGTGGCAAGGTGGAGCCGAGCGCGTCATCGGTTACGCAAGTCGTACTTTGACCCCAGCCTAAACGAACTATTCCACTACGGAGAAGCAATGATTGGCGCAGGTATGGGCAATTGCTAAGTTCCGACCATGTCTGTACGGTCGACCTTTTCGAGTTGTGACAGACCACTATTCCTTGTGCTGGCTCACCGATCTCAAGGATCCATCTGGCCGTCTTGCACGCTGGAGTCTCCGTCTACAAAAGTCAGACATGAGATCACGTCCGGGCGTAGCAAACCGATGCCGACTGCTTGTCACGTGCGACGCTTTAACCTTCACGTTGATGAAGAAGGCGCATCTCACGGCGTCCGACATGAGCAAGCTGCAGCGCGACGACTCAGAGCTCCGACCAGTCATCGACTATCGGAGCCACCTCGTACGTTACCTCCACGATGGCGTCCTCTACACTCTAAGAAAAAAAAGAGTATGCGTGACTCTTTTCGGAGAGTTCTGACTTGCCACGTATAGGACTCTCTTTAAATAGTCACGGTGACTCTCTTGGTGGGTCAGGGTCGGCTCGCTCTAGGAGAGTCCCCTGACCCTCTAGGAAGAGTGCAAAGACTCTCATCGGGAGGATCACGTTACCACTCATAGGGAGTCAGACGACTCTTGCCAGTAACGCTCCTAGGGGGGTCAAGGGACCCACACCGAAGCATCAAACGACTCCACAAGTATTTTAAGCTACTCATTTGATCCTTGCTCTACTTTTGCGCGACTACTGTTGAAAATAGTGGAGTATTCATTTTAAGCAAGTCCAATAATACTTGCCGTTCTGCCCAGCGGCTGTAGAAAAAGAATAGTTCAGTTTTAGCATTATTTTAATAAAACTCGTCAAAACAACACATATTTTCCAACAAAGTTATATAGAAAGCGCGAAAAGATGGTCTGTGATTTCCAATTAAGAAGTTTGGGTATTCCTCATTTACATGCTTCTATGAGTATAGCCAACTAAAATGTGTGAGTGTTATGTGCACAGTGTCATATGGTGCTAAATGAACAGCAGAAATCGCCATCATGTTTCCATATTTATTCCTTGTGATTAAGAATAAATCAAAAAGTGGTGACGGCTTGAGGCATCAGACTTGTGGCTTGCAAGGTTGTCGCTCCTGTCCAGCGTGAGCACCATGAAAAACGGTATCTGAAAAGCAGAACGTGAATTATGATGAGAAAATGAAATTGCAGTAAAGGTTTGCAAAACCTACACAATAAGTGGTTCACACAGACATAGTAAAGGCTAACAACAAAACAACAAAGCACATCCTCCAACATCCAGGGGCATGCCGTGAGCGGTTATTGACCGCACGTTTTACAAACGTAACCCATCCTTAAATACTCAGATAAACAGATGCGAGTACTAGGGCCCGAACGACACCCAGCGCGTGCGTACGCCGTCTACGTCGAGATCAGACATGTCATATGCTAGAATTAGCGCACATAACTCCCACAATCACGTACACTCACTCGATTCTGTTATAGCGCCCAACGTCATCGCAGTGTATGCAAACCACGAAAACAGCAAACGGAAACGAGGAAAAAGAGTGCACGCCGGCGGCCGCAACAACGCGCGCCGTCGAAAGTCTAGAGCTTTTTCACTTTACCGGCGAGGCGTGTCCAACTTGAATGACTACCGCGTACATTCTGGCATACTATATCTGCACCTCAAACTACCGTCTTTAAGCCAACAAAAACCATTACATATAGTGCGTGTGAGCGTTCTGTACACAGGCATTTTTTTTTTCACGTTCCTACGCGCGGAAGCACGCAGCACACTCAAGGTCGATGGAAATGTTATTATGAAGTAGACTAAAGTGCATCTCAAAACGACATCTTGCACCTTCAGTAGTGCAGACACGACGTGCGATCAGCAAGAAATGACCCTCGATTATTGTTTGCATCGCTCACTTTATGGGAGCTTGTACAGCAACGCGCATAACGGTGGCAACTCGTTAACTGACAGCTTTAGTTGGGCATCCGCAACAGCCCCGCGGATACAGGCTACTGTTGGAAATGGCTGGCAGATTCCGCAGAGCTGCTGCAGACGCCCAGCTAAAGCTGTATAATTAGTACCTACGAAAGCAGTACACTCACCGTTAACTGGCGCCCGTTGCCGGTGTCCGCAGCTCCATGAATATTCCGCCCTCCAAGCGTCACTTCGTGCACGGAGCCGGCGTCAATACCACCGAAGGCGCGCAACCAACTCATCCACGCAACGCATTCCAATAGACCAGGAGACTGAGACACTGACTGAGACGACTGAGAGAGGAGGGCGGCGCGCCACCCCGGCGCCAACCCCGTCTGCGTCGCCGAGCAAGGCGCCACAACGGCGCCAAAGGGCGAGCGTGCGATATGTATGGCGTGTACGGCGGCTCTTCCTTATACCGAAGCCAATCGAAACGCGCTTCAGGAGGGTCCAGTGACTCCTTCCCAAATTCGAACTCTTTTTTTCTGCCTGTACCTTCCAAAAGGGGTCAGATGGACAACCGAAGAGAGTCACGGTTCCATGACCCTCTTTTGACTCTCTTTTTTCTTAGAGTGTATAAATTAGCTTTTATTGCGATAGCAATTATGTGGACACTCTCGGCTCGTTTCGTCGTCGCCGTCACGTCCCATATATGTATATATATAAAAGCCACAAAGAAAACTAATTCAGACAAAATTTTCCGTGGCGCGGATTTGAACGGACAACCCTTTGCTCCGCAGCGCGCACGCGACTATGCCACGGAGAGTACGTCTTCCAGCTTAGAAACGGCGAGCTATTTATATACACCATCTAGCGCTGGTGGTAGGTACGCCGAGATCCGAAACGTTTCAGCGGGGTCTCTTGATCACCAGCGAGATGGCGCGATGGACGCAATTTAAAGGTCGTCGGCCGGGCCCGCTCGTTGCGATGCGCTTGCGCCTGCTACCTGTACCAGGGGTGCTATTCTGGACATTGTCAAATTCCGCCATGTTGTCGAATTCCGCCATTGTTCAACTCTGACTGGCCCGGAGAGCAGCTACGGCCTCTCCAATTGGCTTAAAATGCCGCCATTACGAAATTTGACAACATGGAGGAATTTGAAAGTGTCCAGAATAGCACTCCAGCTGCACTTTGCCCTACAGGGCGTGGTCGCCCGTGCGCGCGCGCTTATCTCGTGATGGGATTGGTTTGTACGTCTGGTGCTTTCACCGCCAAGTTGAAGTTACAGAGTGCACGAAGGCCACCTCGCTCGCTGCAGCGGCCGCGTTTGCGAGAGGAGCGCGGTGTTGAAACACAAAGTAGCAACTGTGGCAGCTATTTCGCGATCGTTCTGTGTATACATGTGCGTTTATTTCGTGCCTCCTTGATGTCTCGTATTATGACGTAAATGTGACGTCTCGTTTCGAGTCTCGTATTCGCAAAAATCTCGGAGACCATAGTTTAAGCTTTTGTTGCATGCCCTGTGGTGGTGCTGCATATAATTACTCTCACTGTCAAATTTCTTCTATTTCATTTCACATTCCACGTTACTTTTTGTAGCAATACGTAGCAACTGAAGCCAGTTTTAAGAAACAAAGGAAAACGAATACAGCTATAACAAGTGACAGTATAATTAAAAACCCACCGTCTACAACTGCGATTCGAACCCTGGCCTTTGGGTAGGAAGCGGGCATTCTACCACTGCACCATACTGGCGGAGCTGCGCGCCACTCTTAAACGAGGACATATTGCAGGCTAACAATCGAAGCACCACAAGCGGCTTGGCCCTGTTTGGGCTTTACTATTCGAAGCTCGTTCCGAGCATTGCCTGTTCTAGTACACTCTAACACGCCTAAGCACTAACGACACGACCTGAAAAATAGCGCGGCGTCCCGGCGATGCTGTCGCCACCTCGCGGATCAAGGCCAAGTGCATACTCCCTATACGACTTCACAGTCACCGATTATTGAAAAGTTTTGATTATAAATATTTTCAAAGCGTTACCATTGCGTCACTAGACACTGTGACCGTTCCCTTTAACGCTGCCTATCTTGTCTGATTGTCTCATTCACTCTGTTGTAGGTACAGACAGAGCTTCGCAAATTGATCCAGAGATGGCGCTGTGACCAGCAAGGACCCGGCCGAAGCGACAAGCAGCTTCAGCATCGTCACTCTCTCTTCACACAATCTGTGACGTTCCTCAGCAGAGGTCGGAGTTCCATCCAATCACTGCACTCCAGTGAGCCTCCCATCAGTACGCCACGCTGCGTCGGCAAGTGCAGAGCTTGTTTCACAAGGCGTTCACTCAATTGGCCATGCAACTCGGCTCGATTCAGATGATTATCGATGGTGCTTGCTGCGAATATTGGTGGCACACAGTAGCGCAGCCAGGATATTTGTTGCGGGCGCCTTGCGTACAATACAAGCTGTGAAGCCAGCCTTTAGTGCATGTTGAACAGCACGTCCAGGCCACTTACCAACGGGGAAGCTGTTCAACTCACAGAAAGTATACGCAAATCTCGACAGGAAATTTACCGCTATTGCTGAAGTAAAAAGTGAACAATCATTGCATATTACTCGTATTAACATGTATACTTGCGCCTGTTTTACTCACACTGCTCGCGTCGCAGCGGCGCAATAATCGCGACAAGCCGCCGTTTGCCATTTCTTTTAATCCGAACAGGGAATCTGGGCATCAAATACATCACTTCACCGGGGGAGCTCTTCTCGATGTGTCCATGTAAATAGCTGTCTATTTTGAGCCACCACTGATTCGCTGGACCTCGGCGACCAGCGCTCCCATTGTTTCCGGTTATTCTACTGCAACGTCATTTTCACGTCACGAAGCTTTTACAACTCTCGACACAAATGAGAGGGACGGAATGCACTTCAAAGCAACGAACGCAGCCTCCAGAAATCTGCTTTCGGGCGCGCAACTCGGGGGCCGTGCGCGCCCAAACTTTGGTGGCGTTATTCCTCGAATTAGATTTAATACGGCCGCCCGTCTAGCGCACCTGTGAAGGTCGGTACGCATTCCCTGCATCGTTCTCAAACATCTGGGACACGTTCATACGGAAGTTAAAGGGGCCCTCCAGCACTCTTCAACGCCCCATTTTTTATTCGTGGGTTGCGTAGACTGAAGTACGGACAGATAGTGCAGCAAGAACGGCAGCGACAGCGGCACGCAGTTCGAAGTTATTCGACATAGAAATTTCAAAATACAAGAAAAAATATGCCTACCCTGAACTCCGTTTTCGCGGCGTCACATGATCACATTTCACTCGCCCTGTGACCTTTCACAGAGCCCCGATGAAATGGGCTGAAAGCTCCTACGTATGGGAAGTTTGCACACCTATGTTGCTTGTAGTCAAAAGTTCGACGAAAGTTCGTCTGGTCAGGCATTGGATGAGATGATTCACGGTCACTGACCAAGTCGGATGAGATGATCTGACGTTTCGGAACCGCATACGGGTTCCTTGTTCACTGAGCAGGACTCGAAGTCGTTGTCGATTATGTAGGCAGAACGTGACGCAACGAGCATGCGTACACGGCAGGCATAGTTCCTGGTGTCCTGTTCATTGTAGCTGGCGTCGACTGAATGATCAGTGATTCCAGAAGCCGGCGTGACGACACGTTCTTTTCCTTGGCGATGATGGCGGCGTTATCCCAGTCAATGGTATGATCATGTGCATGCGCATGCTCAGCGATGGCGTTTGTCATGTGATTGTTTTTAGTCACGTCACTTTGGTGCTCTTTGATGCGTCGAGAAAACTTTCCTGTTTCGCCAATATACACTTCACGGCAATCAGCGCACGGTATCTTATACACAACACCTGGAAACGATTCACTTGGCAGCCTGTCTTTCACATTCACGAGCTGGTTCCGGAGCTTGCTGGTCGGGACGTGAGCAATGCGCAAATCGTATTTTGAAAATACGCGCGAAAGTGCCTCGCTGATACCTTCGACGTAAGGTATGGCCGCACGTGCACAGGTAGTCACGTTGCTCTGTGAGCTGGATTGAAGAATCCGCTTCTCAGTTTTCGAGATGAATCGATCAGGATAACCGTTGCGGTTTAGCTCCCGATGGATCGTACGTAGCTCTTTCTTCAACGCATCATCATCTGAGCAGACCCGTACGGCGCGTGTCACCAAGGATGACACTACGGACGTCTTATGGCCGATGGGGTGATGCGAATTAAAACTGAGATAACGACCTGTGTGTGTGGGCTTCCTGTATACTGAGAAGGCGAGGGCGCTCCCATCCCGGCGCACCTGAACGTCCAAAAAAGGCAGCACATTGTCATCCTCGTGTTCAACCGTGAACTGTATGTTCACGTTCTGGGCGTTCAGGCAGTCCAAGAAGCGTTGGATGTCTTGCTTCTTCAAAATGCAGAAGCAGTCATCGACGTGCCGGTAAAACACTTTGGGGGCCGGAGTGAACGTTGCCAGGACCTTTCCTTCCAAGGCTTCCATTACTAGATTGGCCGTGGTGACTGATATTGACGCTCCCATTGCTGTACCATGTGTTTGCTGGTAAATCTTGCCATCGTATGAAAAATACGTGTTGCTGAGACAAAACTGCAGCAGCTCGCTAAGTTCGGGGATGTCGAAGGGGGTGCGACCAGGAAGACCACTGTCTGCTTTAAGGGCTTCTTCGCACGTGGCTACTGCCAAGTCCACCGGGACACTTGTAAAAAGTGACGTGACGTCGAACGAGACCATGGCGTCGTCTTCACTCAGTGTCACATCCTTTAACTTAGCAACAAGAGCAGACGAATTTTCGATGTGTGTCGACGTCTTACCGGCTAGAGGACTCAACACTTGGTGAAGGTAGCCCGATAGTCGGCAGAGCGGTGATCTGGTGAAGTCGACAATAGGTCGAAGTGGAACGCCAGGCTTCACGGTTGAACACGAGGATGATAATGTGCTGCCTTTTTTGGACGTTCAGGTGCGCCGGGATGGGAGCGCCCTCGCCTTCTCAGTATACAGGAAGCCCACACACACAGGTCGTTATCTCAGTTTTAATTCGCATCACCCCATCGGCCATAAGACGTCCGTAGTGTCATCCTTGGTGACACGCGCCGTACGGGTCTGCTCACACGATGATGCGTTGAAGAAAGAGCTACGTACGATCCATCGGGAGCTAAACCGCAACGGTTATCCTGATCGATTCATCTCGAAAACTGAGAAGCGGATTCTTCAATCCAGCTCACAGAGCAACGTGACTACCTGTGCACGTGCGGCCATACCTTACGTCGAAGGTATCAGCGAGGCACTTTCGCGCGTATTTTCAAAATACGATTTGCGCATTGCTCACGTCCCGACCAGCAAGCTCCGGAACCAGCTCGTCAATGTGAAAGACAGGCTGCCAAGTGAATCGTTTCCAGGTGTTGTGTATAAGATACCGTGCGCTGATTGCCGTGAAGTGTATATTGGCGAAACAGGAAAGTTTTCTCGACGCATCAAAGAGCACCAACGTGACGTGACTAAAAACAATCACATGACAAACGCCATCGCTGAGCATGCGCATGCACATGATCATACCATTGACTGGGATAACGCCGCCATCATCGCCAAGGAAAAGAACGTGTCGTCACACCGGCTTCTGGAATCACTGATCATTCAGTCGACGCCAGCTACAATGAACAGGACACCAGGAACTATGCCTGCCGTGTACGCATGCTCGTTGCGTTACGTTCTGCCTACATAATCGACAACGACTTCGAGTCCTGCTCAGTGAACAAGGAACCCGTATGCGGTTCCGAAACGTCAGATCATCTCATCCGACTTGGTCAGTGACCGTGAATCATCTCATCCTATGTTGCTTGTCCTTTCCAACGTAATGCTGACGTGGTTGCTATAGAAACAAATGTGATGCTTGACGCTTGACTTGTCAGGACTTGAGCGGGTGCTACTGCTTCGAAGCTAGGCTGGTGACGCTTTGTCTGCTTTCCTTACAACGACATTCAATGTCATTCCCTCCGGCGGTGAAACAAAGCGGGTTGTTCGGTGAGCCTCCCGACGAGGTCATTCAACTGAGAGGATTACTTGCATCGCTTTAACAACAATCGAGAGCCTACCGTACGTGCGGAAGGAGGCACCTCGCAAACGTACAGAAGCGAAGAGGGAAAAGGGAAGCGTTTCGACGGACATCCGCCACGCGCAGGCAAAAAGAACCAGAGGCGAAATGCAGCCAGCGCCTCTGTCGGCCTTTGTATAGTTGTAATGATTTTTCTTTTGTCGCGACGGCGTCTATTTGGAGTTCATTGAAAAAGCACAGAAAAAAAAAACTAAACCCAATAGTAATCTGAAATTTTATGCCACGCCACGATCGCTTCTAACGTTAATAGTTCTGGCGAGCGCCTCTATGCGCTGATGCGGTTAGCAGTGATGTAGTGACTTTATTGCGCGATTAAGATGCTAAATCACTTGATATCGGGACTTAGACATACGTACGCTAAAATTATCCCCAGCCATGAGTCTACGCAAGACACAAATAAAAAACATGTGCTTCAAAAGTGTTGGAGGGTCCCTTTTAAGATTTGTCAAGTTTGTTTAAGGGTCTTGTTACTCTACATTTCGTCCACTTTCTTTTTACATTGGGAATATAATGGCGGGTTCGTTGCATGGACGTGGTCAAGAGGGCGATGACCTCACGGCCAACTAGCTGTATAGTATATTCTTGTACCTAGCTAGCACACTGTGCATAATTAAATAAAAGAGATAAGTAATATATAGCGATGGGTTAGTGCCCTTTTGCCATTCATTTTCGCTCGAGTAAGGACATAAATAAATATAGAAGTAAAGACAATGAAAAACTTAGAATAACAGTTAGCTGAGGTAATTAAGTGGCAGGTACATGATGACTGAGGGGCGCGAGAAAACGGCACACAACGAAAAGAAGTACACGGGACGACGCGCTACTAGCAACTGGAATATTTTTATTCAGGAAAGACATATTTATAACGCAGTGAAAACAAACTTAACCCAACGAGTCGACCAAAAAAACCATATGCTCAGCATGCCTGCGTGAAGTAACGTTGTAGATAGGCTGTCTCCCCTTCCTGCAGACTGATACAGGAGTGACAGATGCAATTCGGCCCCTCCCTCTGGATAAAGAGGGCTTCTATTATCTCCCTCTCCGCGGAGCCCCTGTGCCTGTAGATTACAGTTGTCTGCTCAAATGCAGGCTTGCAGCTACCCTGATCGCATCCCATGCAATGCATCGCCAGAGGCGTGAACGGCCTTCGTATTAAAGAGCTGCTGTGCTGTCGCAAACGCACGTTGAGGCATCTACCAGTTTGCCCGATGTATGCCTTGCCGCACGACAGTGGTATTCTATACACAACACCACGTGCGCAAGGAACGAACTGCCTTACGTGCTTAATGGCACATCCTCTTTTTTCACACTGCTTTTGCCTACCTATCTTCTTACCAACCGCTGCGCAGATGCGGCCCACCTTGTTTTCTGCGGAGAACACGAGATCTACCCCATACCTCGAAGCCACTCTCTTAAGGCCGTGCGAAAGCCAGTGGACATACGGGATTTTTGACACTCTTTTTCTTTCCTGCGGGACATTCTTGGCTGGAACTGTCCCAGGCCGTTGCTTAATGGACTTTTTTTATTTTTTCGCAAGCAGCAGCTATAGCATTATCAGGAAACGCGGCGTCTCTTAGTCTTTCCACCTGCGCAAAAAAACTTGTCTCCATAAGATGTGGGCATGACCTGTCCAACGCCGACCTTAGGCAAGTCAGCGCAATACCATTTTTTACCAGGCGAGAGTGCCCAGAGCTGTAATCAAGAATCAAGAATCTTATGGAGACAAGTTGTTTTGCGCAGGTGTAGTATAACGCAGTATAAGTATAACGCAGTATGTAGTATAACGTATAGCGCAGGTGTAGTTTTGCGCAGTTGTAGTATAACGATGATCAGGTGTTTTTGCACGTGTACAACTGTCTGTAAACTCATCGTTCCTGACAAAAAGGTAGAGAGAGAAATAAACATTATTAGGAACAGACACAATCCTTTGCAGGTAGGCAGCCTCCTTAGTCCAGAAAACCGAGGACGCTGGTCATCTCCCTGGTGACGTAGATCAAGTTACGGGACAAACTTGAAAGCTGGGCTTCTCTATGTGCTCGAGTCCACTGCCTTGTTACAAGCCGCCTCGATCGCGTGGCGATGCTATTCGTTTTCAAAGAAAGAAACTGAATTTCCTGAAAAAAAGAGAGCGTTTGATCGGGCTATAAAACGTTTACTGGCTCCCGTCCATATTTGCGTCGCCGATTACTTAAATTTCAGGCCAGGCAGAACAAAATGAAATCCTGACAGATTGCTATAATGTTACAGAGCCCGTGCTGAGCGATAGCCTCCTCTGCAATGCTCGAACGCAAGGCGCGCAAGCGTGGAATAGGCAGCCCGCACCGCAGGTAGCCTACAGTGCGTGGTCATGACACACGGAGGACAGTCGTCACTGCAGAATTTTACTACATAATTTTATTACTACAACATTTTCTTACATAACTATGTTATTGCCGCGTTCAAGTAAAACTTTGCCTGACTTGTTAGTTTCCCAGTCTGCAGCCGACAATAACCACGTGTCGAAAGTGGGGGGGGGGGGGCTCCGCCCCCCTAACATTTCTCATTGGGGGGCTAGCGCCCCCCTTGCCCCCCCCGGTAGATACGCCTATGTACTTGTAGTGCCGACAAGCACACCTTTAGCGGTGCTGAAATGTACACTGACGTACAGAGGTGAACTTAGTCTGTTTATCTCGAACACGAGGATGCTTGTTTGTGCAGTGGACAGGACCAAGAGCCCGTCTCCCAACCTTGTGGGCAGCGGACGACCGTTTGACGAGGAGGGAACGCCTGTGAGCCAGCGCAATGGCGACATGCCCTGGAGCACACCCGAGGACAACCTCCTTGAGAAGGAAACCTGCCTTTAAGCGAACAGGGACACGTTTCACGACCGCGGTGTTTAATCGCCCGACATGCGGCCGTCGAGTGACACTCGATATTGTCACGAAAACGATGCTCCGTAGCAGCCAAAGTTTCAAAATAAAATTATGCGTCACGCAAATCACCTGCCATTCTGGTCGCGAAGGGCTACGGGATATCGGCCCACATTGCTGACCAAACTACAAACTTGGAGCCATGCATACCGCGTGCTCCGCCGAAGGTTTACTGCGTAATTCCGTAAAGTGGTGCCCACGACCGAGCTTGCACGTTTACGGCCTCTCTTGTAAACCAAGAGTGGACGCAACTGCTGAGGTTCCCGCAACATGAGCAGAAAAACTTCCTCGCTCACTACGTAGCTTACATCTGTTTTTCTTTTCTTTCTATAGCCTTCGTGAACAGGTATTGTATCCAAGAGCCGTATGAGTATGAAATTAATGTGTTTTCTTCAAGTCAACCACACGTCTGTCTTGACAAGAGTCCGTTTGGTGGGCATGCAAGACCGCGTTTCGTGTTTTGTTTTCTCGTTCCGTAGTGCGTTCGATGGTGTATGCAAGCGAATATGCTCTGTGCCCTGCCTGTTGGCGGTAGAAGGAGTAACCTGTGACGGTATAAGCAAACATGTGCTTCTCGCAGCCAGTATTTTCATACAATAGATGTCATCAATATTTGCGCCATGGATGCCGAGGGAAATTATTTCAACCTTGTAGTGCAGAAGAACGCCCGAGCTCAACTTTCTTCTGAATACAATATGCACATAACAAACTGCGAATTCCAGAAAATTTCATTCACGGATATGGTTTTTCACAAACTCAAAAGCGTTGTAAAGCGGCACCTGAACGGTAGCGAAGCACTGATATATCCTGTTCAATCGTTGTGCATTTTTGCTTCGAGTAGTCTTCGTATTCTCCTGGGAATCTCACGCCCAATGTCAGTTATTCCTGAACAAACAAATAAAACACGCTTCTAACGCTCAGTGTCGCTTCATTTCAGACCTGTGGTCGGCTTCCTGCGTCCCGCATGTCGATGACGTAGGAGAGCGAACGCAGCGAGACACACACATGCTAGGCCTTCAAGCGAGCATGGCCTCCGAAATTTTCGTGCGCCCGGCTACCGCGAGAGGCTGCCGTAAACCGAGGCCTCCTAGAGTTACTGCATAACATGCCTATCGCCGCAGTCCGGCTCCGACCGCGAACAATTGATGACGTCGCTGCTACGACACTCACGTGACCTGATGCTATGACGTCATCTTGATGTTTTTTTCCCCTAAGTCAGTCCTGAATTTTGCCCGTGTCGCCACGGAGTGCCTAGTATGTCACGCGCTTGATGAAGTTCCTCCCTAGTGCTCTACTAGTGCCATTTTCACCCCAGCGCAGTGCCATCGACGTGTCTCCATGCCGTGCCTAGGATTACAATGCCGCAAGAAAATCTACAAATACGCAGCTGTGTCCGTTCTTGATCACTCCGTGTCGGAATAGCGCAGGTTGACTGTGATCGAGCTGTCACTGGCGATGAAAGCCGTCGTTGCGTGATTTGTAGTAACCTGCACCAAGAAGAAACCATGCTGCGGCACGTCAGGAACGGCCATAAAGTAGTCGTAGATGTCAATAAGCCCATGGAATGCGACGTATGTGGCGTTGACCTGTCTTCACTGGACAAGTATGTGGAGCACCACATCGCAGCGCACAAATTCCTCGCCGAGTACGTACAGCAGGCGTTCCACAACGATAAAGTTGAGTACCCGTGCTGTTTTCAGTTGATAGTCGTTGGAAAATACAGTGTCAGTACATTTTTTATCATCTTTCGTGGTGAGGCTGTACAGTACATGATCGCTTCTACATGCATTCACTGAGCTAGCCAGGTAATTTGTATGTGCTGGTCGCGTAGAATAAAAGAAAACAAATATGCACAGCGGCACATATTTTCACTATTTTGCTCGATCCCACTGACAGTACTGCGGTTTGCGTTGCTTTTCGTTTTCCCTCTTTCCAGTAGGAAAACTCAGATGTCTTTTCGGTGCTGGCTGTGGTTCAGTTCTTCTTCATCAAATAATAGTTATTATTTCTGTAGCTTTATATATATTGTCAGTCGTAGTGTACATCACGTAAACTGGTAATGCGTTCTCCCTACGGCTTTAGTTACCTTAGAACGACAAAGAACTGAGCTGTCAGCAAGCGTGTTGATAAACTAATTTATGCCCTCATAGACTTGACATATCATTTTTTGATGAAGAGGGCAATCCAGATGACCAAAGGGCAAGACGTTGAGTGCAATTGAAAGATACCATGGATCAGGCACTGAAATGGCAGGTTGTGCCAAATTAAACGAAAATGTCACGTGGACTGTGCCATCTCAGACTGCTAAAGGGCACTCTGACATAGTGACAAAAGTCAGGGATGATGCTTGCTGTCCCTTGAGGTGTACGGAATGTGCAGTGTGTGTGCATACTTACGTGTGCACTTGCTATGCGCACCTGATACACTTCACAGTGTACCAGCACAATCACTGTGTGGTCATTCCATGGTGCTCATGGTTATGTGACATAGCTTCCAAGGTGTTTTGCTGCGTATAAACGCGAGTAAAGTCCCTGTGGCTGCACATCGGCTGTGAGAATGTGCTACCAAGCTTAAGCGTGTCGGTTCAATTCTGGCCGTAGCAAATGTATTTTAATGGAACACAAGTGCAGAAATGCTTCTGTACGTAAATTCCTAACAGGTCTTACATATGGGGCAGAAACCTGGAAAATAACACAAGATCTCTAGAAGAAGCTAAGGACCTCCCAGCATGCAGTGGAATGAAAAAATGTGAGGTGTAATTCTAAGAGATGGGATGACAGCTGAATCGATCAGGGAACACACACGAGTAGCCATTATCCTAGTATAGATATCAAGAGTACAAAATGGACCTGGGCAGTTCACGTCATGACAGATGGTTAACTGGAGGAACAAGATGTATACCAAGAGATAAAAAGGGCAGTCGAGAACTGGCTATATGTAGCTATGAAATTCAGAAATTTTGAGGCCTAAAATGGAATCGGCTCGCACTGGAGAGGGTGGGTTGGAGATAATTCGAGAAGTTGTCATGCTGCAGTGGACATAAGGCAGGTTCAAGATGATGGCTTCAATTGAGGAGGTAAATGTGTGCAATTCAATTTATATTTCACTGCCTCTTTAAATAAACTTTTACTTTTCAGATTCCTAAACTCGGCGGCGCCTGCTGTCACTTAATATATAACAGTTGACAGTGCGCTCTTGCTTACACATGTCAACCATTCCCGTTTTCATCATTGTCGACAGTATCCATACCTACTTACAAATGTAACAGAAATTTTCCTTCAACCCCCGTTTTATCGCATCAAGCCTCCACTTCCGTAATATATTGTCTTGTTTGGACACTTGTAATTGTCTTACAGTTAATTATCGGCATTAATTAATATGCAGCATATGTTAAGCACTAGTGAAATCCTCTATTATAATAAGTGCACCAGAAATTAAGCTTTCATTTGACATAACCTTGCCTAATATGAGTCCGCCGCGGTGGTCCAGTGGTTATGGTGCTAAAACTAATGTGCTAGGCTGCTGAACCAAAAGTCACGGGTCGATCCCAGCCGCGGCATTCACATTTCGATGGAGGCGAAATGGTAGAGGTCCGTGTACGTGCGATGTCAGTGCACGTTAAAGAACACCAGATGGTCAAAATTTCCAGAGCCCTCCACTACGGTGTGCCTCATCATATCGTGGTTTGGCACGTAAAACCGCAGAAATTTTGATTATTATTGACAGTGATGACCACTGCCTCAACAAGTATGATAAGTATCATGTGCTGATGTTGGCGCTGGACTAAGGTTTCCACTAAATATAAAATTTAAGTCACTCATCTCCTCTATCTGATACAACTGCTGGTGTAATTAATAACTAACTGGATTGCAAAGTATTTGATTAGTGAATGTGCTGACCTGCGAATTTCTCATTCATGATTTATCATTTCAGATATTGTGTTACTCATTGGATATGTGTCAAACGACATTGTAGATTTCACAAAGCTATGGAGGAGCCAAAAAAATCACAGCATATCCACGGAGTGAATGATGATGAGTGGGCGAAGCTGCGGAGGTTCATCGGTAAACCGTGAATCTTCTGTGAATTCTGCCCAGTACATCATCACCGACGTGAGATCGGGCGCGTTTATACTAAAGGTTCGATTAGAGTTATGATGACTTGCAGCTCACTTTAATTTTACATGCACGCTGTGAATTTTCATTGTTTAATCACGCACAGGAGAAATCGCACACACGCACTACCTTGGAGGTCAAAATCCAGTGCCTATATATACGGGGTGGTCAGTGAACGGTTGTGCAGCGCGAGCGGTCGGTTTTTTCAATCAAGATGCTGCCGCGACGCTGCCTGCGTCGGCGCCGCTGCGCCGCGAGGCAAGATAGGAGGGGGGGGGGGGCTGATGCAGGTGACGGGCGGTCGTGCAACTCAGCTGATACTGCTAATGTTAGCCTTCCGGACCTCCTCGTGTGTTTCGACGCATAACTTCAAATTAGTGTGATAGCTGGACAGGTGTACATATGCATGGAATCAACAGCGATGTGCCTTTTTTTATGCCTTTTGCATTCAAAATAGTAAAACATTTAAGGCGGAAAGTTGGGCTAGTTGGTAACGTGAATAATAGGACATGTTTACTAGCGAAAAAGACGAGGACGAGAAGAAGGAATACAGGACAACGCTAGACTTCAACTAAACTTTATTACACATAACATTCAGGTATATATAGAGAA